>NC_068992.1:905279-913877 GCF_001194135.2 Octopus bimaculoides
TATATATATATATATATATATATATGTTTGCATAGACTATCGTAGTGGTTTTGAATGAAAAATCGCGGAATTTCGTGACTTCCATTTTCTGTCTCATACATATTTTTATATAAAATGTATGGATACAAAGGGCTTCTTGAAGTAAATTCAATGGTTATGCCGCCATACAGTTGCTGACATAAGATAGCCGAATACTGACGAAGGCTTCACACTATAAGGTGTATACCCGAATATAAAGTTATTACTCATATACATACATATATACATACACCCATATTCACACACACATATATATAGATATATATATATATACACACATACATATAAGTACATGTATATGGAGGGACTAGATAAAATGTCAGTCATTTAAAATTAGTGAAGCTGAAGGAATGAATAGTGCGAGGAACTAAGAGTTAATGAGAATACAAGAAGCTACAGTGTGTATTGTAATTAGTTGCATTAACGTCTTTCGTCGTAGATAGATGAACTGTTTATAATGAGATACGGAATTATGCTTGCGAGTATATCCCAAGGGTTAACGATTGAAATCTTTTATTCTATTGACTACAAAAAGAAAATAATTAATTTTGTAGTAGATGTGTTCAATAACTGAGGAATTTGTCTGCCACTAATATTTTATTGATCTAAATCAATATCTAATTAATCTAAAGCACTAATATAATAGAGAAGGAGAGCACAAAGCTAAAGGCACTAATGCTTATATTATCAAACCTGCTGTTGTCCACCACCCCTTCCCTCCATTTATAGATAACAAAACAAATTACCCGATATATACACAGTTTTACACAACTATTACACACACGTCCTTACATACATATGCATAAATATATACACACACTTATATACATACATAAATATGCATACATATAAACACACACACACACACACACACATACACACACACACACACACACACACACACACACACATATACATATATAGATACAGTTTATTTTTCCGTTAAGGTAAGACCAACAAGAATGTATTCTATCTGCTGAGAGATAGATATTATTAAATGTACATAATATATAGTGATTAGCTACTAGTAATTTCATACATCGGAGATATCATCTAGGCAGGTTTTAAAACACGCCTAGTGTCTCTAGGTAATCTTCAAGCTCTGGAAACATGACCTATACAAGTTACACATCAGGACAATAGAAGAGAAATCATGAGAGACAAAAAAAAAGACGCGATGAAGATGAGTTCATAATATGGACGGGTAAAAAGACAAAAATAAAGAATTACAGTTATGTACCTTTTGATCGTAGAGTCGTAAAGCTAGATGTTTTAGAATCAACGGAAAACGTTTAAATTCTGCCATACAGCTGCTCAATCCGGAGAGGGTGGTGTTCTCCAATTCGCTAAAAGAAACTTGTCCATTTGTTTGTATTTGCCGAAAATTTCTGATCTGAAATTCATTACTACGATGGAGTTCTTCGATCTAAAACGGATATTTCAGCTACGCATAACTTGCATCTTTTTGATCCATTAAGGTATGGCATGGATTTTTTTTCGATTTTCTTTTTGATCGTATGTAGCGTGAAGCGGGTAATGAAGGTCTTTATATATCTGTTGATGATCTTTCTACATTTGTGATTTTCTAGAAAATGCTTATCTAAATGACACAAGAATCTTTTACCTAATGACTTTTAATAGCTAAGGCAAAGAGGAGACCAAATACTTTTCCTAGGTCTATTCTTGAGCATATTTTTGTTATTCCTGTTATTATTAGAAATGTTGTAATACAACTTATCTTTGAGGCCTCTGTTAAGTAGAGCATTGTTATCATAGGTGGCTGCTTCATGAAAAGTTTCTTTCCAAGGAGAGACGTTGGACATCCTATTACTAATATTAGCTATGAGATTTTTAAACAAAATGGGGGGTGGGGGTGGCAACACTGTTTTGTGTATGGAGGAAAATTCCTCATTTCGTGCGTAAGCGAAAGCAGGGTATTGTAATCTTTCATCCTTGTGTGTTTGCAAAATTAGTGGAAAACCAAATTTGGCAGAAATACTCATTGTTTGAGTGACTCGTTCAATTAAATCAGTTCAATTAAAAAGCACGAATAAGTAACGCATTGTAAGCCAAACTATACTTTGGGGAAAAAATTACCTCTGCGCAGGGTATGCATCGCCCCTCCGAAGCCTTTTCTTTTTCATCGTATTTTACGGTTTCTAAGTATGGGAGTTTAAATCTGGGTAAACATCTAACAAATCAACTCATGACAGATTTATTGTGATAGCGATTTTGAAGCCGAATTGACTAAACGTAGTGAAGAGATTTCTCTCAAATTTACGAAGAGTGTGATAATCACAGCCATGAGAAATATTGATGCATCGTCTCGGTAGAATCCAACATCGTGGGATGTGTAATTGGATCTCAATATATTTAATATAAAGAAACCTACAAGAATGCAGATATCAGCAATTTTATCCGATCTCATCTATACATCAAACAATTAATCTGATAAATCGGATGGATTGCGAATTTCCCATGGCCGTGATAGTCACACTCTTGATAAATTTAGGAAAAACCTCATCGATACCTTTAGTTAATTATACTTCAAAATTACTGTCACTACTAATCTGTCAAAAGTTGATATTTTTAGCTGCATCCCTAGATCTAAACTCTCGCTCTTATAGACTATACCATAAGTCCATTGAAAAACATTTCTACATGCTCAGATTGTTCTGTTATCCTCCATAGCGTTTAAAAACCTGATAGATAACATTAGCAGAGGCCGAGAGCAGTCGCCAATTTTCAAAAACGGGTCTCTTCGAAGTACGAAGATATCAGATAGTAGTTCGATTACACAATATCCAGCTCTAAACCGATTGGTATTAATGGCTGTAACAGATCTGTGATATTGTATACTTTCACACACACAGACACACACACATATAAAAACAAAGGCGTCTTCCTGAGATTACTTGTCATGTGAAAAAATAATGAGTCAAATTCCACACGGATCATAATCGAAGTTCTTATGATGGAAGGACGTACAAAATTAGGAGGTCTTCATGAGCGAATATACTGGATTATTACGATTCATTAGCTGTTGACGGTTCTTTGCTCCACCAACAACGCCATAGATCAAAACACCAGAGCAAAAATAAGTACACGAATAGAATTAGTTTTGAACGACAGGTTCATTTCTCGCCGCAATTAGATAATAAGAGAGAGAATGAAAGAGAGAAAAAAGAGGAAAGAGGAGAGAGGGATGTGTAGGAGACGAAGAAGATGATTAAAAGAACAATTTGGTAAAGTGAAGTGTGTACCTGGAGGTTTTCAGACTGTCTACAAATCATTATGAACATCATTAAACTGCTTGCGGGAGCTGACACATATATGACGTCTGACTCCATATATTGAAATTTACGTTTTCCCATTCATACAATATATGAGATATCAGCGGAGCGATAAATATGGTATATGAAAGTAAACTATTAGGTCAAGTGACTCATTATTTCCTTGTATAGAGTTAGACTATTTGCAACATATCATCCATAAGGACGCCATTAAACTCCGATGTAAAAACCATAATCATTTGCTATATTTTATGTTTAAGTAATTTAAATTTGACACGAGTTGTAAAAATAAGAGTAAGACAATGACAAAGTTGTTACGATATATGAAAAGAGATACTGTTTTTTCTTCAAAACTTAATATGATATATGATGTATACATATAAAAATAAAAATGCTAAGATATTTAAAAAAAAATTATATAAGAGAAAAATTTCTTAAGCAAAATAAAATCAATAAGATTTTAACTTCGGTAGACTTTTTTTCTTCTCATTTCTTATTTCTATATGTATTACAAACTAGATATTTATCACACTCTCTTGTAAAATATCTCAAGAGAGAAGAAAGTGAAGAAAAAATAGCAAACAACACTTAATACACACACACACACACACACATATGTATATGTATATATGTATATACATATATATATGTGTGTGTGTGTGTATCTGTCTGTATGTATGATTGTATATATGCTGTCTATCTGTCTCTATATATGATTGTATGTATGTATGTATGTATGTGTCTGCGTGCGCGTGTGCGCGGAAAGTAAATAATATTTTTCACAGTAACTTGTTTTGTATATATTACAAGACAATAATTAAAGTTTATATATGAAAAAATATCTTTAATGAAGGTTAAGCAAAACTTTCTTAAATTCTTTGAACTGTTCTATTCAGTTTTTGTATTTAAATATCATTTTCATATTTAAAATGATTACTACTATTTCAAGATTATATGTTTCCGATCAAATACAAACGCACGCACGCATGCACGCACGCATGCACGCACGCACACACCAACACACACACACACACACACACACACACACACATGCACGCACGGACGCCCTCCCCCCACTCTCACACACACGTACACACAGACACACATATGTATGTAAATAAGTAAGTATATATATATGTATGCATGCATGTATGCGTGTTTGTGTATGTATAAATGTATGCATATGTGTACGTTTGTATGTATTCTGCATATTCACGTTTGTGCTTGTGTGTTTTTATGTGTGTGTATGTGTGATTGCCTGTACATATTATCTACGCACCTATCCATCTCTACGTCTATCTGTTTAGTTTCGTATCCATTACCTGCATACACACACACACACATACACACACACACACACATACACACACACACATACATGCATCTACATAACAGCCCACTAACTATTGTACCTGTATACATATAAACTGTGGGTATAATTATCTACAACGTATATTTCCTATTTACTACTGGGGATGTTTTATTTATGAGGACGTACTCCTGTATTTGTCTGAGTGTTGGGTCCTTTAGGTGCTTGGATACAATGCAGATGTCAAGTTGACCCAGGTTGCCTCCATGTTGGTCATTGGAGTGTTGGTAGAGTATGGAGGACTGTTTTTTTATCGTTGTATTGTCTCAAATGTTCATTTAGTCATTCCGCATTGCTCCTAGACGTCTCCCCCATGTATGTCATGTTCATGTCTTTACAAGCACCTTCTATGCTTCTTATACAGTAGACTACATTTCTAGTTCTACAGGTAATGCCAGGGCTAATCCTAGATACCATGTAGTTATCATTGGTGCATAAGGTATTCTCAAAGGGGTGCGCCGTACATAGTTGCGACCTGATGAAGTCCCTGGCTTTTCAACAATCATAACGTTGAATTCGGTCACCTTCAGAGTTTTCTTAAATCTACAGGGTAGTCCTCCATGGGCTGTGGCCTCTACAAACATTACTCCTTGATATTTGTCGGTTTTGTCCCACGAGTTCCCTCTGTTTGCTTTCTTACAAGCTGTGTGTATTCTATTCCAGTCTTTGCTTCTACTTCTATATCTAGGGCAGGGACCATTGGTTTCATTACATATAATGCTATCTAACTTCTCTCTAGCACCGCTGTATACTCGAACCCTATCTTTCTGATCATATCCAGAGAATTGCATGTGGTGCATGCAGTTCAGTACAAGTTTTTTCGTTTCATACGGTTTGCATAGTGGGGACATGTTGTTCATTATCCTAAGTCTGCTATCAGTATCTTCTTCTTCTTCTTCTTCTTCTTCTTCTTTGCTTGCCAAGAATTCCCAACGACCTCGAACCCACAAGAGAAAACAAGAGTGACAGAAACAGGCAGAAACAAGGAAAATGCCCCTTGTATTTGAATATTATGCAAATATTCTTTTAAAATACTTTTCATTTAATTTTTCCAAAATTTAATTGTTTTCCACACTTACAGTTGGAAAAGTCTCAATGACCGAAACCGGTACTGAAATGTTTTTTAAAAAATTATTTTAACATTTTCTACCTTGACTTTTTTTCCAGATATATATATCGACTCTTGCGTTCCTTTTCAACATTCTACGCGCGCACTCTCTCTCTCTCTCTCTCTCTCTCTCTCTCTCTCACACACACACACACACACACACACACACACACACACACACACACACACATGTATATATATATATATATGTATATATGTATGTATATATATATATATACAAAAAGGTTTGTCGGTTTTATATACATATATATATATATATGTATATATGTGCATTTTGTTTGTCCACCACCATCACTTGACAACCGATGTCGGTGTGTTTACGTCCCTGTAACTTAGCAGTTCAGCAAGACATCTCAGTAGAATAAGTACTCGGTTTTCAAAGAATAGATCCTGGGATAGATTTGTTCGACAAAAGGCGGTGGTTCCACACACTCATACTCACATATACAAGTATTTACTTAGATACATATACGTATACGTCTACATATATTTATATGTACATAAGTGTTTTTTCTACATCCTCACGCACACCCACATATATAAGTATAACATATGCACATTGAGACATACATATGCATTTATATCTGTGCATATATATTTATTTACATATACACTCCCGCGTACAAACAGCTATATTCAAGGTGTATAATCTCGCATCTTCATATATATATATCTAGATATTTACTCTTCCACGTACACATAGCTATATATTCGTACGTACATACGGCAGTGTATCTTTTCAGGGGCACATATGTATCTAGTAGTACACTGTCTGCCATACATGCTGATAGTTACGTCGGACACACGCACACAGTCCCATGGTTTCATAAATAATTCGACAATAATCTCAATACATATGGTATAAACTGGAATTACACAGATAGTTAGTAGTTACTGCTTGAATAAACAATCAATAATTGTACATTCAAAATTCTACAATAATCTCAATGCATAATGTGAAAGTTTGAATTACATTGAAGTTAGTAGGCACTGCTTAGATAAACATAATTGCACATATAAGATTCGAGTATGTTCTCAATACATATTGTATAAGTTGGGTTACATAAATAGTTAGTATGTAGTGCTTGGATAAACAGTCTATGATTGTATGGTCTTTCTATATGAGTGTGCGTTGGTATTTTTTCGTCGCACCGGAATCGATATTCAAGGACAAACATACGTATAGACAGGAAAGTGTACAACCAGTTTAAATGTCCACTTTGTTCAGTATAGTAGGCCCAAAGGTTTATTGCGTGGTGTATGTTCCAATGGTATATCGCATGATGTTTTCCCTTGGGGGTGCTTAAGTTATCTAGCTGTTAGGTTTTCTGTAATTAGAGTTTAATCATGATATGCTATTCCTATCGTATTGTGCAAACGTATGTTTTTTTGTATGCAAACGACTTATAAATCGCTTCGGAAATCTATCAATAATCCTACCCTTGGTCAACAAGATGCATAATAATTCCTTGGAACATACTTGCCATTTCCTGGAAAGGATGATTATATGGACTGGCATGACTTATTATTAACTAAGTCAAGTCATATTTAATATCCTCGTCTTTCATTTTCCAAACGAAATCAACCAGTGATGTCTAATGTCTCTTGTTTACTTTTTTGAAGCTAGCGATGCGGTTTCTTGAAAACGTCGGCAGATGCGCCGATGTACAGAGAAGAAATATGTACAGCGATTAGTATGTGATCATGAATTAAAATATATACTAAGATCAAAGTTGTTTATGCGTTCATATTAAGCCACGTTTTGTATTTTTCAATGAACAAATTTTCTTTATTTAAACTTTTTTTGTATAGAAATTGTTTCTTTGCACTGGCATGTAGCGTGGTTCTCCGTCTGAGTGTCATAATTGACTGTCTTACATAGTTATGTCCACAACCTGAGCTAGTTATAGCATAAATAAGATTCTCAGAAGCACAAGTGAAGTTGGTTTTAATTGTGAACCTCTTTCCCTGTTTGAATAGGAATTCCGAGCCTTCCAGTAGGTTGGAGCATCTTCCACAGTTTGGGTGGCCACCTTTTTCATCCGTTGGCTTCGTAGTTGTTGTGTAAATTTTCGCATTTGTTAGTAATCTTTTTAGCGATTTGTGTTGCTTTTTGCAATTGATGAATTTATGTTTTCAGAATTTTCAATTTTGGATCTCTAGTTAGCATAGGTAGATTTTGTACAATAGAATTCTGTTGTATGAATCATAGTTTCTACGGTTTTGAGCTGATACATAGAGTAGTATTTTGAGATTAGGCATGGTGTTACGTTTTGCTGCCCTTAGTATTTGAATGTGTAACTTCTTAGCATGCTTAATTCCACTGCCTATAAGTGAGGGTGGTTAAGTTTTTCAGTTAGTGTAGTTCTGAAGTCTTGAAGAAGAAAACACACAGATATAAATATATGGTCGTCTCTTGTGACCTGTCAGTGAGTGACCAATGTTTTTGCACCTATAAATCGGTTATCTGTATAGGCGACTCAACTCCATATGATTTACATGTGCGTGGGTGTGAAGGAGCGGAGGACGCGTTCATCTTATCGGATACAAGGAGAAGAATCTTCCGATCTCTGATTAGATGGATGCACCCAACGCGGCTTCTGAAGTCGCACAAAGTTGAATCAAACTTTTATGAAAAATATATGCAACTCCTGCCAAACGTGTTGAATGCCACCTTCTTTCGTTTATCTCTTCAATCGTATACGTACATACATATATATATATATATATATGCATATATTCATTTACATACAGACATACGAATATAG
>NC_068992.1:913951-915353 GCF_001194135.2 Octopus bimaculoides
ATATATATATATATATACATATATATGAATATATATATATATGTATATACACACACACACACACACACACACACACACACACATATATATATATATATATATATATACATATATATATATACATACTCACAGACTTGCATACATATGTATACCTGTGCGTTTTTATATGCATTCAGTTTTGTTACTATACCATGGTTCCTTATAGGCTTCTATTAATCTTGTCTCAAACGAAGATATCAATCATATACCACCACAGAGATAGCGATGAGCGTGCTGATAATGTTCCCGATGATTTTGATGATATTGTTAAAGATAATACATTGATTATCAAGATAAAGAGGAGAATATTTGTTGCAGCTGCTTGATAGTGGATAAGACTATAACACCCGCTTGGGTGCGTACGCGCACACACACATACACAAAACACACAGAAAACTACATATCTGTGTATACACATATTAATATGGGTGTATGACAATTCGGTATTGTTTTGACATATGCGTTTGTATGTAAATATATCATAGCAATGATATATATATATATGTATATATATATATATATATATATATATATATATATATATATATATATATATATATGTATATATATATATATATATATGTATATATATAAATGTATATATAAACATCGAGACACATATGCACATACGCACACACACTTACACACGTATATGTTTAGAGAAATAACAGAAGTGCGTGAATGCCAAATGTATTTATATGTAATAAATGGTAATGATATTGGAGACAAGATATTCGGAACAAAATGGACGCAGAGGAAAGTTTTCAGTAATATGTCAGCAGATGCAGTTACTATAATAATTCAGTAATATTATTTGTAGCAGTAGTTATTTAAAATAAAACTCATTCCCAACGCTTGATCATTAATCAACTAAGAAGAGTGCGGTATTTTAAAGCTTTGTCTCATACCGTCTTTCCGTGTCTATCCTGCTGCAAACTACCGGACGCACCTTTTCTGATATAAGCAAAAAAACATCGTTCATTATTTTCTGAGCGAAACTTCGCGCAATTTCTTCATCCTTTCCATCACCATCCTCACCATCATTGGCAGACATGTCACTGCGGTCTTCCATTACTTTAATATCTCTTAATGCGGCGAGCTGGCAGAAACGTTAGCACGCCGGGCGAAATGTTTAACGTTATTTCGTCTGCCATTACGTTCTGAGTTCAAATTCCGCCGAGGTTGACTTTACTTTTCATCCTTTCAGGATCGATTAAAAAGTACCAGTTACGCATTGGGGTCGATGTAATCGACTCAATCCCTTTGTCTGTCCTTGTTTATCCCCTGTGGGCAATAAAGAAACAAATGTCTCTTATGGACGAGCTGTGTTTAAAACCAATACATTCCGGGCGAAAACTGTAGT
>NC_068992.1:915520-916843 GCF_001194135.2 Octopus bimaculoides
TATATATATATGTATATCTACATAACCAGCGCTCCACCGAAACCAACGTCTCCACAACTTTCTCGCATGCACTAAACAACATAAACTCCACTCACTCACATCCTGTCCTACAACCACCTACCCCTCCTCGATCCACTACCTCTCATCCTTACTCCTACCTTCTTTCCATTGCTCCAACCCTGCAACACAGCATTTCTTCCTCTCTCTTCTCCCACTTCAGTCTGTTGTTGCCATTTCTCCTGATCTCCCCATCTCTGAAGCGGAGCGCTCTTTTCTTAGTAAGGGTCTGTGATTCATCCATCTCACTGCGACCAGTAACGCATTTCAGATTCGTGCTAATATCCAACACACTGTGCTTTGCGTCAGGCTATATGCACAATTCCGCAACACTCCAACAGCATCTAATGAAGAAGACTGCAACACCAACCATCTTACTGGACACCAGCTTCTGGCCAGTTCCAACCAGTAGAACAATTTGCAAGCGTCAAAGCCTTTCCCATCCTTCCCGAGCGTTAACGTAATACACCTGCTTGTTGTTCTTTCACGTATCTTCGTCTTTTGTTTTCTGTAAAGTTGAACTACACACACACATACACATATATATATAACGGAAATGAGTGCCCAACACCGCATTGGTGGATATAATTTCTTTATTTGTGAATTAAGGCTACCAGGCTAACCTAAATGAATTGTCGCGTGCTGAGCGCATGCAGTCATACTTTTATATAGACACACACACTTAGATACATAACCATATGCACGCATGTATTGTTCGATAAACTGGAATTCTTAACAGTTAGTTTATATGGTGATTAAGGAAAACTAAATTCACAGAAAGAATCTTTTCATTAAATTTTGAATAAACGAGATTGTGGGAGTATTTGAAGGCTGAAAGAAGGAAATATGCAAAAATTATTAAAGAATTACCACATAACCGTGACAACATGGCAATTTGCGCGACCGTCTATAGTAATTGCATTTGTGAATTTCAAATATGTATTCATATTTATGCGATCATTATGTATATGTTCTGTCATTTCTAACATCTAATAATGATAATTCCTAATTCTTCAATAATTTGGTCATAATTTTTTTAGAGTTTCATTCTTCAACTACACCTCCCAAATCACACATTCAAACAAGTAATAACATACAGTCAAATTAGTTTCCATTAGTATAAACTCCCTTGTACTAATTTATCTGTATTATAGTTTGACAAACTGGCAGCTGGAGAACTATGTCAATTCTACTTACGAATAAAGGATTAAAACAATGCATACATGCGATATATATATATATATATATATATATATATATATATAT
>NC_068992.1:918319-920623 GCF_001194135.2 Octopus bimaculoides
TATATATATATATATATATATATATATATATATATATATATATGTATGTATGTATGTATGTATATAAGCGGATGGTTCGCACGATAGAATTTGTATTTAAAAACAAAAAAGGCATCACTTTGAAATTTCTATCATGTATAAAAGAAAGTAATTTACATTTTTATCACAGTACGCTACTTGTTTCACTAACTCTATAAGACGATTTAGTCATGCAGAAAAGAAGAAAATAAATTAAAATAAGTTCAATTCAATTAATTTTTCCTTATATTAGTTCTGGATTATCACATGTGTTTCTTACAAAAACCACAAGATGTTCTTAGTTTCTTTTCTTCTGATTGCTGCTGCATCTTGGTAACGTAGCAGCAATATTCCAAGCAATGGTTGTTCTGGTTTCTCATAGAGGAGTGGCGAATAGTAGTAACATCACTTTTACTGGGTCTAGTAAAAGTTAGTTGCTATACAGTCGACCAATTAGAACCATTGTTTAATTGGATGTCTATAGAACCGACAGCATCAAATGGGCAGGAATCTGATTATTAGGAGCATTTAGTTTGATAAATTAAAACAGTAGCTTTCAACCCGTGCACATATGACACTTGGGGGGGTGGAGATAAGATATTTTTCTTAAAATTTACATGCACCACATATTTTGATGATTTTTTTGAAAATACAATTGCTAATAGTGATAAAACATAACAGGAATTTTTAAACGATGAATGGCAATGAAGGCTCACCCGAGTAAAATAAGAATCAAAGTGGTCCATAGGCAAACATTCTTTGAGTATCTCTGGATTAAGAGTAAAATGTGTTGAATTGAATCTCATATCTCCAAAAATGCATTAGCTTACTCATGGAACATAGAATCAAATATTAGAATGAAATATTAGTGTCTGGAATCATTATCTACAAAAACTGGCGTCAGCGATCCAGTTCAGACTCCATCAATGCTTTGAAGTCTGTGGCAGAAACCATTTACCCATGACACAATATATTCAATTATATTGTGTTTATTATATGACATATATAAGTTGATATGATAAGCGCTTAAATTTACATTCCTAAAGTTACCATATACGAATGTCAAAACTAATAAAATATAGAAAAGTGAGAGATATAGCAAATTAATATAGAATTAGGAAAATTTAGGAAAAGAAATTAGCAGAGATTGAGAAAAATTAACTCCTTGAAATATTTATAATTAAAATAGCAGGAACAAGAGTAAGACTAATATTAAATAAATAGCGAAAAACAGATTATGATAAAAGTATAGGGAAGTAAAGATCGAGATAAATTTGATTGGTTCAAGCCGACTCAGAAGTATGCGCAATTTACAGATTTAAATAAAGATGCTGTTGAATGGTTATTTTAAAGCTATTGCACATATTTTTATCTATTACACAAAACTCTTACGAATTTTTGCTTGAATAATTAATTAATTCAATTATGTTATTTATTTATGTAATTAATTAATTTATAATTTATTACAAATATGTTAATATTGTTCTGATTTGGAGTGTTAAGCTTTCATAATCAATCGAAACATGTTCTTAATATGATTATACATTCTATTTCTATGTAGAAGATTGGGTTATTTTCATTCGCAAAATATCACGTAGTTTTCTTTTATGAAATCTCAGAACCTAAATGAATAATGAGTACCTTTTCTCAAATGAACTACAAATGAAGTAATAAGAGAAACAAGACGTGGTCACTTCAGTTGATAGCAATATCTGCTACATATTTCAACAATTACGTTTGAGATTTAGAAATAGAATAGGATTTAAATTAAGATAAATTACCTCTGTATCTGGGAGTCCTTATTGATGGGCCTGCCCAATAAAAGTTATCTGTGGTTAAACAACTAATATGTCATGTTTATTCAACAATGGGAAGAGACATTAATGCATGAAGTAAAGTGGGTAAGGTTTTCAATTATAGCCTGTTTTCCGACAAGAAAACAATGGTATTGAGATCATAGTGCTTAATCATGAAAGCAAATATCATACGTGGACGAGGATGTTTGCAAACTCGCTTACTGTGCACAGCTATTCCGATAATTATATGCACAATACTGAAAAGAATATGATACATAGCAGTGGTTAAGAGCCGAAAGTAATTTTGCTGCAGGTAAATATAAAAATATACAAAGGTACAGAATTTTGAGGGATACTTAAAATATTAGGACATACATTCACAAAAATTATATACATAAATGTAAATGCATATATACTTGCGCATATATGTATATATAAATATATACATTTATGAACATGAACATATACATGCGTATATATGTATGTATAT
>NC_068992.1:920756-921583 GCF_001194135.2 Octopus bimaculoides
ATATATATATATATATGCATATAATAGACACACACATATCTATCTAGCTATCTATCTGTCTGTCTGTCTGTCTATCTATCTATCTATCTATCTAGCTAGCTACCTATCTGGCTATCTCTCTCCCCCCTCTCTCTCAACACACACACACACACACACACACATACACACACACACACACATATAGATAAATGTATATGTATATATACTAAAAGAGAGAACGAGATAGATATATAGATAGATAGATATAGAGAGAGAGAAAGAAAGAGAGAAAGAGATAGAGAGAGTGAGAGAGAGAGAGAGAGAGAGAGAGAGAGAGAATTTCCGTTTTGTACAAACTGAATTAAACTAATAATATATCTTCTACTAAAATGCCTTTGAGAATGTGAAAGAGAATCTAGAAATGGAATTGTCTAATAAATGCAATAAAAGATAAAATAGAAATTTCCCAAGAGAGACTATTCTTTTCTTTAATGTGCTACTAATACATATGCACACTTAATTTGGCAAGAACACATATTCAAACATATGCATACGTTATATAAGTCTGTAGGTCTCAATTTGTGTACATGAAATTCAAATTTATCTACCTTTGTATGATTATGAATAAAAGTGTGTATACTCGTATATCGAATAGCAAATCTCTATATTTATTTACACGCTATATACTTTACAACATATATACTTTACAACATATAAATACTAGAACGCATCATGGTAGTTTTTGCATAAATAGGCTAACACACAGAGGGAGATAAAAATATATTTATATTTCTCTATACCTATCTATATATGTATATATATATATATATATATATATATATATATAT
>NC_068992.1:924249-927143 GCF_001194135.2 Octopus bimaculoides
CTTCAATGCCCTGCCAAAACATTTGAGAGACATGCAAGACATGGATACGGAGGTCTTCAAGACAAAACTTGACACTTTCCTCTCCACGGTACCAGACGAACCAATGGCTCGTAATGAGACGCAGTTTAGGGCAGCTATGTCAAATTCTCTTATACACCAGATGTGCCATCAAAGCTCTTGATTGGACCATGTCAGGTGGGGGAGAAGAGCCATGCGAGGAACGTGAAAATCACGGTGGTGCACCAGCATGACCGCAGCCACTTGGCTGAAACACATAAATAAATAAATAAAATAAAAAATACAATACACACATTCACACACATACATTAACCCGTACAAGTGACTGGAGGTAGGATTTAGTCTCATGTAACATGCTTCGTCACTTCAGCAAAATGTCTGCGCACATATATTGTAGTCATGAGTCGAAAGACGCTATCAGCCAGTTAAAATTGTCTATTTCTTTCTCGTTAGCTAATTCCAATACTTATCACGTAAGGGCTTGTTTTTTCCTTTTGTTTTAACATTATATTTTGTAATTCCAGTTTTTGCCTAGATTTTAGTTATTTTGCAGTCTGTTGATTTTTTTTTCCTTTTCATCGTAGTTGTTTTGTAATATTCTTTTATGTGTTTCAGTCATTTGACTCAGCCATGCTGGAGCACCGCCTTTAGTCGAACAAGTCGACCCCAGGACTTATTCTTTGTAAGCCTGGTACTTATTATATCGCTCTCTGTTGCCGCACCTCTAAGTAACGGGGACGTAAACACACCAGAAGCGGTTGTCAAGCGTTGGTGGGGGACAAACACACACAGGGAAACACACACACGCACACACACACACACACACACACACACACACACACACACACACACACACACACACACACACACACACACACACACACACACACACATACGACGGGCCTTTTTTAGTTTCCGTCTACCAAATCCACTCACAAGGCTTAGGTTCATAGCAGAAATCACTTGCCGAAGGTGCCACGCAGTGGGACTGAACCCGGAATCATGTATTTGGTAAGCAAGCCACTTACCACAGAGCCACTCCTGCACTTGATCAATTTTTTGTATTTTTCGACTCCCTTGAAAACAGAAGACATTTTTGGTTTTGCTCATAATTTGTGGTTAATTGTACTCGTTGTACTTGGGTTTGAGTTAAATATTTTTATAATCCTATGATGAATAATTCATAGTCATTTTTAATTTTAATTATATGAGACTTCTACTCACTTGAATTCACTGTATAAATAACCTTTCTCTATCAGGTCTCGAGTGTCTCATTCTTAAGAACGTCACTATAAGTGAGAGAGCAGATAAGTGAGAGAGAAGATACATAGATAGTAAGAAAAGTAGATACATAAATACATACACACATCATTAAATTAAAAGCGGAGAGAGGAGTGACAGAGAGGAAGTGAGAGACAAAGAGAGAAAGTGAGAGAGACAGTGAGTGATGACTGAAAGGAAGGTGACGTTCCTTTTTTGTTTTTAAATGTTGTATTTTTAAATACTTATCAATATTTTCAGAGTAGACTGATGCATATATCGAAAGGAAAGTAGATACAGAGATCCAGAGAAAAGTAGATATATAGACACATTGGTAAATCAAAGACAAATAACTACAGCAAATATTGGATGTCACATTCATTTTTCATTACTACACCAGGATAATATTAACGCCCAAGTGGCTGAGTACTCCACAGGCATGCATACCATTAATGTAGTTCTTGAGACATTTTGATCTTGTGAGACAGACATATCTATTAACAGACAAGTTCCTCTGTTGTTATCCTTGATTACAATGTCTGATCGATTGAAGTCAATTTTTCTCTTTGTATTGGGAAGTTCCAAAGGATGGTGACGACCGCACCATTTACTACATCCCCGGGATAGTGCTTGTACCATCCAGCTTGGGATTTAACATTGAAGTGTTTACAAGCATTGCAGTGGATGTACTGCTCCAGTCTGTCATGTCTTATGAGGTTCTCCTTTTCAGTGAAAGCTGGACATCTAGAAACAACATCATCAATTGTCTCTGAATTCTCCGCACATTCTGCACAAGGAGTCAGATACATTTTAAGGACGTTTGCATGGTAGTTTTTGGTAGGCAAGCTATGATCTTGCGCTTCAATAACAAAACCTTCTTTTTCCCATTTCAGATCTGTCCCTTGCAGCCATTGGCGTGTTAGATTCTGATCAATATCTGGCTTGGACAGGCGGTTAAGGTATTTTCCATGCAAGAGTTTACCTTTCCAGTCGTCTTCGATATTATTCATGCAAGCCTTCTTAGCTTTTTGTTTGATGTTTTTGCATCAGTGATAGATTTGTCATTATTTGCATCTCTTTGGTCTAACTGGTTGTTAATTTCTAAATCAGGAGAAGCAATGGCAGGTCTGTTCGTATTTGGGTCTCTTTGGTCATTCTTATTGTTAACTTGTAGGGCAAGGGACTTTCAAAATTTCTTACTAAGCCTCATGACTGAAGCTTGCTTCGAATCCTCATGCTTCAGTGCAATTCGCTAGAATACTTTATTATTATTATTATTATTATTTTATGTTTGACTTTTGTTTTGCATTTGTACAAGTTGGATCCAAGTCTCACCCAGAGACCTCAAGAGACAACAAGTTAGAAGTTCATGTAGGTGTTATGCCTAGGGTACCATATATTTGGATTTGTACAGTTTTGTTCAAGTGAATGTTTAAGAAACCATAAGAAAATTATGTTTGCTTTAAAATTTGAGATCACATAGACAGTATTTTACGTAGGATATGGGCAGTTCCCATGAGCACTATCTTTTGGACTTCAGCCATTTTGGGGTTTCCTGGTATCTGAGCTAGGTAGTAATCAGCCCGTTTCGCTGTCATTCCCAGGGCACCTATGAC
>NC_068992.1:932414-933023 GCF_001194135.2 Octopus bimaculoides
TAGAAAGCATTTTTTTTCTTCATGATCTTTGACAACTATATCTGGTCTATTTGCCTTAATTTCTCTATCTGTGTGTATTGGCATATCCCAGAGTATGGTTGCTTTCTCGTTTTCTGTGACCTTTTCTGGCGTGTGTTTATACCATCTTTTTTCTGTTGTTATTCCATAATGTTGGCATAGCTTCCAGTGTATATAGGTCCCATTATTATTATTATTATTATTATTATTATTATTATTATTATTATTATTATTATTATTATTATTATTATTATTATTATTATCATTATCATTATTATTATTATTATTATTATTATTATCTCATTGTTGTGAAGATTATTGCCAATATACTAGCGGGGTAAACTACGACATTTCCTTTGTGTTTGTGCATTATTAAATACTTCATCCATTTCTTTCGTTATGTATGTGTTTAGTGTTCGCTACTAGGATATGTAACCCTTCTTTCCGCTGGAAGCGCCAAAGTTCGCAGTCAATAAAATTATTCGAAATATTTCACTCGTAATTGTATTTTATTCCAATGAATGTTCATAGAGTATGCAATTTCATAACATCGAGTAATAAATATACGCATATATATATATATACGCATAT
>NC_068992.1:933325-934555 GCF_001194135.2 Octopus bimaculoides
ATATATATATATATATATATACGAACATATCAATTCATATACATACATGTATACGATACGAAATACAAACCTGGTGCTCCAGCATGATCGTTGCCCTAAGGCTGGAATTAATACAAAGAATAAAAGCAAAAATACATTTCTTTGTATCTATTTATTTCTCATTATATACGTATATCATTCATACATATACATACACGCATACACAAACACACATACACACACACACAGACGCGAGCGCACTTACATACATATGGCACTGAGTTAATTCTCTTATTTCATTTTTGTTTAAATTATACATGTGCACGTGTGTGCGCGCTTGCGCTCGTGTGAGAATATCATAAATATACAAGATCGCTTGGAGGCAGAAAAAGTAAAACATAATATATGAACTATGAAAGCCAATAATGTCAATGAGAAATGTATATCTTGGAGGATGAGGAGTGAGAGGCTGTCAATGAGGGAGTACTTAATATATTTTGTCATATAAACGTTTATTTCTAGATATAAGTGTACCTGAGTTTTAGTGTACGAAACCGTAGGCTTCGAAATTAGTAAGTTAATATATTCTCTCCGTATCTTTTATTTATAACTCTATTAACTTACCGTCTTTTACTACTACTACTACTACTACTACTACTACTACTACTACTACTACTACTACTACTACTACTGCTGCTGCTGCTGCTGATGATGATAAAAATATTGAGTTAGCAAATAGCGTTTATTGCTTACTCTTTCACTCGTTTCAGACATGCTGGAGCACCAAACAATTGTTTCATTGATTCCTATTAAACCAATCTTGCGTCACCCTGTTACCATATCGACAACATTTTAGAGATGTTATCCTTGTGCTTCAGATCATAGCACTCCCATATTCCTGAGCCAGCAGCCCATATTGACGCTGAATATATTATTAGTCTAGCTTGTTTCTGGATCATGTTAGTAGCATGAGAGGGTCTGTGAGGTACTGTGCCGGCTTCATTGGAAATAAAATTTGAGGGAAATAGTATTTGAGTGTGTCGAACAGGAGGCACCGTGCCGACTGTTAGTGCAATAACCTTATGCGCAGGTATTGCTAGCGTTTCGCATGGGCAATGATCAGTAATGGTTTTCCACGGTCACGAGTGGATAGCCATAATGTATAATATACATGTGTGTGTGTGTGCGTGTGTGTTTGTGTGTTTGTGTGTGTGTATATATATATATATATATATATATATATATATATAT
>NC_068992.1:934565-935519 GCF_001194135.2 Octopus bimaculoides
GTACATACATACATACATACACACACACACACACACACACACACACACACACACACACACACACACACACACATATATATATATATATATATATATATGCGAGTGTGAGTGCAAATACGAATATGTAGAAGTGTGTGTGTGTGTGTGTGTTTATGTGTGCTCATATGTACTGTGTGGGTGTATGTTTGTATGTAACAAATCTTAAATGAAAGCTTTCACACCTGTATCAGCCTCTTATTGACTTCAGGCATGTAGAGAAAAAATCTGATATTTGAAATCAAAAGATTTCAATATAGCGCAGCCAAGCGATTGAAAAGATATGTTGAAGGAGTGCCTGTTGGTAATCTAATCAAGTGCTTGCCCCGGGATTAATGTATTTCTCTATTAATTATCATTCCTGCGTTTGTGTGTCAGCAGCATCGGAACTCTTTCAATATTCTTTTTATGAAATACCTAATATAAATCCTTCAGCTTTGAGATGTTGGGATGTATAGACAGATGTGTTCCTTGGTGGTATGTGCTTTTTCATATATGTCTAGTATAACCACACGTACACACTGACCCATACGAACACACAAAGACGCGCGCACACACACACACACACACACACACACACACACACACACACATAAAGGTATGTATATATTGATATGCATGTGCCTAAGCAGCTGCTTGTCTCTCTCTGCTAATATTGATATGCTATGGCTGTGGGTGCGTATAATTATATGTAGCTGTGTCTCTTAGTGTATCATTTGTAATAACACAGACGCAGCCATTTACATAACTATACTGACACTCAAACGAGTCCAACTTAGACTCCGATGTCTTTACGAAGGACCAATTCCGTGGGGTAAAGAGTGGCCACAAGAAGGACTCGGGTGAGCAGACATGAATGCAATTATGCGGATGAACAATTGAATATAACACCTTGGGTTTGATATAGAACATATATAT
>NC_068992.1:935950-939913 GCF_001194135.2 Octopus bimaculoides
TATATATATATATATATATATATATATATATATATGTGCATATATGTAAACAGAAATAAAGCAAAGGCTGGAGATTTTCAGACGATGAATATTTAAGTATAAATATATAGAGAGTAATTGATTAAACTTACACAGAGTACAAACGACCAAGAAAATTAAAGGGGAGCAGGTAAGTTGTTATAAGTCCAGCAGGTGTTTCTGGGCACTCGGATATCAATCGTAATGTTGGTGGATGTAATCCAACAAAATATCAAATTCAGCAACGGAGGTAAATAAACATGGGATAAGTCGAGCCTTCGTCTCTCGGGTAGGAAAATTATCACATTTCAGAACATGATGCAGAGTAACTGAAAGGTGGAATGTATAGACCTGAAGAGCAAGCATTTATGCTAACGTATCTTAATTTGGTTACTAATAAATGTTTCCATACCTTCTTTGGTGATTGTCTCACCTTCTTGTAGGTCAACCCTCAACAAATGGAATTCATTCGGCATGAATGTAAACATAAATATATTTCCATTCTACTGTTCATCATTTGAGAAAAGGAAGCCTCGCAGGATTAATTATATTATTGATTAAATCCTTCCAGACTAGAGGAAATCAATGGAACATTAAGAGGTCGTAATTACACCTTCGAAAAACCTAATCTTTAACAATAAGAACTATCTTATTTATATTATATTTAGTTACCTTATCTTACAAATTGTAAAGTAGAATTGAAACTTGCGAAGTATAAAATAATATATTTATTTATTGAAACGCTATTAGAAGAAATCGTACATAACACTATCAAGATAGAATGATAGAAATACATGATCAGAAGTAAGAAGCTGAAAAACGCGGAGTTTTTGACTCGGCAAGCTCGGCTGAACTTTTACACTTCTCAGACCAACACTACTAAGACTGAAAATGACGAAGTGAAATTATGACGTGAAGAATCTTCAGATGACAACATTTCTTTATGCCCATTACTATATTTATATGCAGTGGCATCTCTCCATTCTTTTCAGATTCCTCAATTTAACGACCTTCCTATAGAAAGAACTGGGATGCAGCATTTCAGCTAGTAGTTATGAATCCGTATCGATCAATCCGTCTATATATATATATATATATACATAAATATATACGTGTGCATAGACACACATGCACACGTATATAATTAATGAAGAATGATACCGGACAAGGTCTTTGTACTCGTAGACCATCTGAAGAGTCATTCCAAGTATTACCGTTTAACCATTGCCACCAATCATGGCCGAGTGCATTTTAGGGGCCGGATTTAATTATGTGGAGTATTGCGTAAAAGTAAGGATCGACAACTAGTAGTAGTGGTAGTAGTAGTAGTAGTAGTAGTAGTAGTAGTAGTAGTAGTGGTGGTCGTGGTGGTGGTGGTGGTGGTAGTAGTAGTAGTAGTAGTAGTAGTAGTAGTAGTAGTAGTTATTCCCTTTTAGGTGTCTATCTTCACATGTCTTTTGTGTAAAAAGATAACATTTTGTTTTCTCGAGTACTAAGTTTGATCAATATATATGTAGAAAAAGGGTTTATGTAATAGTAGCAACTTCAATACAGTTTTTTTGACTTAATAAAACACATATTTTGTATAAGACTCTAACATACCTACGACATAAGTTTCGACTGAGAAAAAAAAACAGAAAATATTTCGTCACAAAAGTACTCATGCTTTGTAAATGGATTTTAGTAAATCCGTTGTTTAGTAAAGTAACGTGTAGTAAAACTGGTGCGACACCTAAGTGGTTAATCCTAACATCTACGCATATAAAACTTCAGAACTTGTAGTTTAATGGAAGCATTGTGGTTTCAGCATTAAAATAAGGTAATAAAAACAAGCTAACAGTGGTAAGTTCCAGAAAATGGAGTTTATGTGCTATTTCGGCATTAATTACTGTTTATCACGCAGTAATAAAGCAAAATATAAACAACACCAACGTAGTTAGGGCGGGCAAATCGACATATTATATTGCAAGGTTATGTGCGTTCATTATTCAAGCTATACAATAGATACAATAGAGAATGGAGAACGTACAAGCTTATAGTTTCAAGATCTTTTTGCAGTCCTTGAAACTCTATTCGTCTTGGTATATTAATATGCAAATTGATGTAAAAGGAACGTTTTAAATTCTATTTCCTCATAACAATAGATCTTGATACAGCACAGTACCAGACACGTGGATGCTTAGCTAGACACCTGCTCATGAGTGAATAACCAGGGCTAGCATTGCATTGGAAAACGTCTAGATTATATGTGTGCGTGTGTGTTATCTACACTAATCTCCATGTTTATTGCGTCTGAAAGAAGCACCGAAAATGTGTGAAGAGAACAATTACTGAAAACATTTTAGAAATTGTGAGTTAGGTAAAATAAAATTCATGAGGTGAATCCTGATCTCTTTCTCCTTCTGCCTGAGGAAAAAGAAATCTCATTTTTCATTGTTACTTCCCAACAAATTTGGTTTAAATATGTGTCATGTAAGAGACAACGATCTCATTAAGGATGAGCATAGTTCAGTTCCTGTGACGATTACGCGGCTGAGAGTATATGACCGCCTCACAGGATAATAGTCTGTCCTAGGTCAAGTGGGCCTACCGAAACGCTGCCGATACCCCTTTTCAGCTGACCGGACTGAGGCAGTTTGAAGAGAGTCACATTACTGATGACTAGAGCGCATCTAGAAAGAAACCTACCAGCTGTGGATCGTAGAAACTACGCACGCACACTATTACACCACAAGCTCTCTTCACATATGCACGCGCATGTACGCATATATACGCCTACAATACATGTGTGGGTGTCCGTATCTATGCGTGTTAGTGAGTGTGTGTGTGTGTGGTTGTGTGAGTATGTGTGCGTGAGCGCTCGTGTGTGTAAGCATGTATAATGCACTAAAATGTTTAATGTTTCCAGGATAATCAGCAATCTGTTTTATCAAAGGATATAAATTCGCGCATTTATTTCGAACAATTAGAAAGCTTATACTGAAATCCATGTACATCTATTTAGAATAAAAGACAGATCAGACGGTTAGTCATTAAACGTTGCTAGAAATAACACGCAAACATTGATGATTTCGTTTTTAAACAACACGATTCATCAAATATCACTAATTTGGTAAACACTCCCTTGCATAAAATAAATATATTAATAAAAGTAGGTAAAATGGTTTTTAGTTGTTAATTTTAAATCTATTATATGAAGAGTGATCAATAATAATCGATAAGATGATAAGAGTAATAAGACTACTACTACTACTACTACTACTACTACTACTACTACTACTACTACTACTACTACAAATAATGATAATGATAATAATAATGATGATGATGATGATGATGATGATGATGACAATAATAATAATAATAATAATAATAATAATAAATAGACAGAGAAAAATCCCAGCAATGGTTGAGAAGCTCAGGACTCAAAGCAGGGAGTGAAGGATTTTTAATTACTGCACAAGACCAAAGCTTCCCCACCAGAAATTACCAAAAACATATAATGAAAAGAAACATAACAAGTAACTGTAGAATATGTGGCGATGGACAAGAAACAATAAATCATATGACGGATGGAACGTGCGATGCGAAGAAATGCTGATAGGTGAACATTTACTTTAGTTTATTGCACAGATTGACAATCATTGTCTCCTGGATAAAGAAAGTGTAAGTTTACGTCGGCGATATTTGAAACTAGAATATACAGAGTAAATCTATCTAAAGACGTCCACTGGTCAGTAAATTATGGTACTATATTTACTACATCACGAAAAAGAGACAAAGATGGGAACACTACGGTACCTATAACACAACTATTTATCGTAAACAAATAATGAATCAGTTTCAAACACGTATGCAGGCACACATGCAGTCAAACACATATAAAATACTATCTCTCTCTCTCTCTCTCTCTCTCTCTCTCTCTCTCTCTCTCTCTCTCTCTCT
>NC_068992.1:940229-940987 GCF_001194135.2 Octopus bimaculoides
TATATATATATATATATATATATATATATATGTCTGTGTGTGTGCGTGTTTGTGTGTATTTATATGTATATATATGTGTATGTGTATGTGTATGTGTGTGTCTATATATATGTGTATTTGCATCCATATATTTTTTTGTGTGTCTATACGTTAGAATGATAATATACAATGTCTCACATGCAGACAAAAACAACATTACTAGAACTAAACAGAATAAGACCAAATATATTTATTGTGATTGCGATGATTCTAACGATGGTGATGGCACTTACGCCAATGCACTTACGGATGAAAACTATTAAAATAAATATTGTCAATTATATGAAACCCTGTATAACGTCAGACGTATATTCACACCCACTCAAAATTGAAACTACTGTTAAAATGAAACCGAAAGCACGAGATACATTTATACTCTATTACGAATTTGATACATGCGATTCTTTGTACAGTATGTGTGCTTATTGTTCGTGTATATAAACGTTGCCAAAATGTGGGAAAATGCGCCTTTATAAACACATGTACGATTGAGACATTTTTGAAATGCCTTCTTTACTATTCTCCCGCTATCTCTTTCTGTCTCTTATTCTCCATCTCTTTTATTCATTACACGCACACACATGCATGCATACAGACACACACACACCACACACATGTACATGGCTGTGTGTGTGTGCGCATTTAGATATATATGCATACATATATATATATATATATATTATATATAGAGAGAGATAAATGAATAAATGGATACATAG
>NC_068992.1:940997-949359 GCF_001194135.2 Octopus bimaculoides
ATATATATATATATATATATATATATATACATATACATATATATATATATATATATTATATATAGAGAGAGATAAATGAATAAATGGATACATAGAGGCATGTATGCGTGTATGTGTGAATGTGTGAGTATCACTGCATGTGGGCTTGGGAATGCATGTATGCAAGCCTGTATTGCCCAAATCTGGGAAAATACCCGTTTCAAAACATATGCATAATTACAAAGATTTTAAAACATTCTTTTACTCGTAATTTTGTTCTCTTTCTTCTTTCTTCCCATTTTTGTCTTTGGTTGAGAATATATACGTAGATGCATATATAAATATACATCCATACGCGTATATATGCATACATATATACATCTATATATATACACATGCATACATATACACATATGAGCTTTGATTCATATCCAAACACACAAACACACACACACACACACACACACTCACCACCCACACAAACACTCGCGCACACACGCAAACACGCAAACAAGCATATACATCAATGTTTCTATATTTCTCCCTTAAATTCAAAAAACATATTTCAAGCTTTAAAAAATTCACTGCGACTGAAGTTTGACGTTCATTAGTAAATATACTAAGGGATTGCTGTAGCTATATGCACTTTTATATATAGATACATACATACGTACATACAAACGTACGTACGTGTGTGTGTTAGTGTGTGCATGAGCGTGTGTATTATAGATCTGTTTATTCGTGAGTGTGTACACGACATAGAATTAATCATGGCAAACATGTAAACCAAAATAGTATCGAAATAATAGCATATTCGATAACACCTCTTGTATATAGAATCTCACATTATAATATTTACTCAACAATAGATTCAATTGTAATTTCATCCTCCGTTTACTATTCACAGTTTTAATCTTAACCTTTTATGAATTGCCGTTTGTTTGAGTTTGAGTCTTTACCTGTTTTTTGTTTTTGTTTTTGACATTCGCTTGAAAATTGGTTTCAAATTTTGGCACAAGGCAAACTAGTTCGGAGTAAGGAATAAATCGATTACATCTCCTGCAGTGTTCAATTGGTACTTATTTTATCGACCTCGAAAGGATGAGATGCAAAGTCAACGTCGTCTGAATTTGAACGTAAAGACGAACAGAACGCTACAAAATATTTTGCCAGGCGTGCTAACGATTATCTCAGGTCACCACCTTACATTTTTTCTTGAATATTACTCACAGTTCATTAGCACATTCGGGGTTCTTTATCGAGCTAAATATCTCAGAACATTAACTACACTTGCATTTAATTTTCTCTGGAAAAATGGCTCTTATATTCTTTCGTTAAAATTTTATTGACAGATATTTTCTTTCGCATGTAATTCGTGGTTAACACTCTTAATAATATCGTTGCTATTTCCCATCCTAATATGAAATAGAAATATCCAGAAGCAACGCTTTTTTAAAACGTGTATGAGGATATAAGTATATGGTACAATAAAACTATATTTGACTTAGAAACCACTTGCACGTATCAAAAGTTACAAAGAGACATGTCTAGCACAAGGGAAATAACAACTTAAGACTTTCTTATATGAATTACCCTTCCTACTCTGTGTATTTTGTCTCTCATTCCATATAAGAAACAGTATGAAGCCTGGTAAGTTCACGTATAATCACATGTAGCTATATACGAAGCGGGGACATATTGCCAACATTCTAAAGTACCTTCAAGTGGAACGCTTGATAATTGCGCTGTATTGAAATCAATCTTACTGTTGTATAACCCTAGAGGAAGGTTTACGTAATGGATACATTTCCTATTATACACTATGTCACCCCGAACAGTACGTTTTAATGACATCGAAATGATACTATTTGGTTTGCCGTCATTATTATGATATATAGATTTCACTGCTTCTAACTTTGAATATCATACAGTAGTTTAGCAAACTCTTTTTATTCAGAAAAGGAGAATGGATCCAGAAAAATGGCATGAGTTGTTTTCTGAAAAGAATCAGATTTGTAATTATTTTAATTTAATTATTTATATCTAGTTTATAACATATCATATCACATGCATGAAGAATGGTAATACATCCAAGTAAAAATTTGAAAATATAAATTAATAACTTCAAAATGCATAATATTTGCATACACATGCATACCATATATATTTTTCTCTCAGCAGAAAAGACGTCTTCGAAAGATTTTACATTATTATAACAGACTTGCTTTTTATTAATTTGTTTATAAGATGTTGTATCAAAAGCACGCTTCTTTTCTTACCTTTTTGTACTTCCCACTGATTATCCTCTGGCATCTAAGTTAATACATATATTAATTTGAATGTGCATGCTAGTTTTTCAGTTTGGCATACGAATGTATTTCAATATATTGACTTTACTGGAAGCTGGAAGAAATTAAACCCACAAAATATCGTGTCGTAGACTACGGTTGAAGGAAATTCGTTAGCTAGAAAATGGGGGTCTTGTGGGTTGCAAGTATTCACCATAACAGTATTGCTGGGCAAGACAAGTGCAATAATTCTTATGTTGCTTTCAGTTGTTCCACATTATAATATCTATGAATTTGAGGGTTAAGATTTAATACTTTCACAGACATGACAGAGATTCATCGATAATATATGAATTTTGATCCTTTTATTCACGATGCATGTTATAACACTTTATGTGATAAGCTGAGGGGAAGGAAATAACACATTTATTCCGCTGTTTTACTTGCTTTTAGCGAACTGATTGAAATATTTTCTCCCACAGCAATCTCCCATGTCATATGATGCTATTTAGAAACAATGCTTTTATGAATTAACTGTTTATAGGATTTGAATGTGTCCATAATTATATTGTAAGCTTCAAATTAAAAGGCATATATTTTTTAACCAGAAATAGATATATTTGTTTTAAATTAGAAAGGGAAGGAAAGAAAAAAAGAAAGAAAGAAAGAAACTGAGCAGAAAGAACATGGAAGATGATAAAGAGCAAATTCATTTTTAGAGAATATATTTTCTATTTAACATAACGAATGGTTTCTTCCTTATATGACAAATATTACATAGAATGTTTGCAATGAATTTCGATCACAAGTTGAACAAATGTATGCTCCTTATTTCTTCGTTGTTTATATTTTTAGGTAAGAGGAAATGTACGTTCTATTTGTAGGGAGAATATATATGAATTAAACATAGTTGGAATTTCAAACGTAATGTAGTAAAATAGATGTAAAATAATATTTCGTATAAAGAGTATTAAAGAGAAATACTCCCCAACGGGAACTCGACGTTTCAAACATAGATCAGTATAATATTTTGTATTGCATAATTAATTATGATTAGCCGCAAGTCAACACAGTGCCTACACGCATTATAAATGTATAAATGTTATATAATCCATGCTGAGAATTTAGGTTGATATCTTAAGTCTTAAAAGTTGAATATTTGGTATTGGAATGAATACCTTCATATTAATTAAGTCTTAGAATAAAGGTATATTTCTACAGGAATATTTATTCATAAATTTTGGCTTTATAAAAAAGCATTATTTGTGCATTCCTTTCCCTCAGATTTTGTATCATCTGCAAACTCTTCGGAGCAGTTTGCGTTAGAAAACAGGCTGTCAAACCAAACTGTCACCATCTGCTTCAACGTATCGATCGCAGTGCCAGTTTATAAGCGTGCAGCATCATCTCCACACACCATGAATAAACACACTGAAGGAAACAAAGAAACAACGTTTCTAACTCACATAACGAACTCTATCAATGACAGGTTTAGATGATGCAGACAAACACACGAAGCACACAAACAAACATTCAATGCCTCGACTTCATCTCGCATATTTTTGTGTGAGTTTGTGTGTGAGTGTGTTTTATTTATGTAATGTATCCCGATTTTCAACTTGTTATTTGCATGTTCATGTATTCATACACACATTTGCATGTTCATATATTTATACACACATTGGCACATGTATACATTCACGCATACACACATACGTCCACCCACACACAGAAACCTATATACATACGTATGCAGAATGAAAGAGAGAGGAGGGGATAGAGAGAAAGGGAGAGAGAGACAAAGACAAAGACATAGAGAAAGAGAGATGGATATAAAGAATGAAAGAGAGAGTGAGAGAGATATAAGAGGGAGAGAGAGTGAAACACAGAGAATGAGAAATATATATTGTGCCTCACGCACACATAATTTTAATCATTAGGATTTTGGCGTCACGCGAACTGCCATATATCCTTCATTTATTTCAATGATCTGTGTGCAGTTCCACGTCGTTAGAGGCGCACATCTATCGAGATAATGACTCCCTGCAATAGATGCTGCGTTATTTATTTATCAGCAGAGTGACCTCAATTCGTTATCTCGTTGTTAGCAAAATTGCTACAGTTGGAGAAAATTATGAATATCGCGTCAAAAGAACTCCCATCGAAGAATATAGAATGAATTCTATTAGTGAAAATCTTAGATTTCGAGATACACATTTTACCATGATAAACAAATGAATCATTCGCTTTCTGAAGAGAAAACCTATTGTGACCTAACACTTTTATTATGTGAATATAAATATGGATAATTTTTGGAAAACTAGTTCATCGCAGTCATCACATTAGAACTAACTCAACTCTGCCACCTAGAAATGACCTAGATTGCTGGGTATCTAATTGTATATTTGCATTTCAGTATCTCATATATTATTTGTTTCCTATAGGCGTTACACGAAATGCGAGGTAAAAGAATTTACAGAGGCAGCATTAGCTGAGTTTCCTGAGAAACAAACAAAATGTTGATCGATTCCATCACTGAAACTGAGGCCATCAATGCAGCGTAAAGTATATTTGGACAATTTAATGAAATGCCAATTTATTTGGTTTGTTGGTTCTCTAGTGTTACTGCTTAAAATTATCGGAGAAACTTCTGAAGAGTGCGTTTATATATGGCGCTTGCAACCTTTCATTTAATATATATGATTTAACTCTGCATTACTTACACAAATGTAAAAAGAGAAGTAATTTGCTGGTTGGCCGAGACCATGATGCAGATTCAGTCCCCTTCTAAATCGCTTTCCATCATTTATAATATGGGTTTCAACTTTCGGCACGGGGCCAGCATTTTCGGGGTTGGGGTACTTATTTTTTCGACCCTGAAAGTATGAAAGGCAAAGTCAACCCCGGCCAAATTTGGACTCAGAACGTAAACACGGACTAAAAGCCGCTAAGCATTTTTTCCGGCCGTGCCAATCATTCTTCCAGTTTGCTGCCTTCCGTCTGTTATAATTTCAATGCGAAATATATAAACATTACAATGTAACATTTGAAGTTCTACTAAATAAGAGTGCATTTTCTCTTCATCCAAATCAAACTTGTATTAGGTGTTTGAATGTCAAACTGAACGATCAACGTTATTATCGATTATAATTTACCAGTATCGGTATTCGTTTATTCAAACAATAATATTTATCTTGCTCGTTCAATGGCAGGTTATAATATTTATGTTTCTTTTTCTCTAATGAAGCCTGCAAACGTGTCCTTAGTAATTTCAACGAAGAGCTTTTCTAAATATTATTCCTTGTAACGTTTTAGTTTAATATTTTCAGTTAAGAAAACACCAGCTATTTATAGAGTCTCCCAGTTGCATGTGGTACTAAGTTGTATGTAAACACCAGTGGCTTATTTACCAATGAGCAGACTGGCTAACCAAAAGTTAAATTTCATCTCAATAGGCATTCTGTAGCAAAACCATCCATTTGAGACATTGACCTTTTCTATGCGAACATTCGTAAGCCAACATTCTATTGATTTTCCCAGATTTTCTCTGAACCTCCATAAAACGCGAAAAATATCGAATTACTGTTGAGTTCAAATATATTTGAATAAAAGGGCATGATATCGGAACATTAAGTCCGAGGAAATTTTATTTTAAGCTATCTTAGCTATTCGATGGCAAATAACAGAAAGATTATACCACTTTGACCTTTGTAAAACTGTGGTGATATTATAATATGTCATATATGCAATTCGTGCATTACTTCACTGAAGTAACAATTAGGAATGATAAAATGTATATTTGGTAACCTCTCTGAATGATAGTATTTCGAAAGATCGTTTGATTTATTTACTTATTACTCTTAACAACATGACACGACCAACGTCTACAATAAATCTTCTCTACTTCAAGATTTGTATAATTCGCTGAAGAAGCGTAAATGCTGTATATTGATAAATTTAATATTAAGATTTAAACTATTGAACATTGTACACACACTTATTACTAAATAAAGACAAACACAAGCATGCGCAGACACAAACACATACACACATGCATAAATAAACACACATTTTTGTGTAGACACAGATACGAGGGAATATCTATGAAGATCGATTAACAATCAACATAGTATCAAAGACCAGTGTCTTCGGTGTATAGCCTCAGGTCTACATAGGACTTGTGAGCGAAAGAGGATCGACGGAAAGAGTGCTTAAGTTCTTCAGATGAATTGTCTCTGGAGTTCGAAAGACCAAATTTGTTACACTGTGTCACTAATTCTGCCTGTATTTCATTAATCGAACACCGGTACGCAGATATTCAAAACATTACACGCTAATTCAGCCAAAGGATCTATTTATTAATATGTATGAACGCAACCACACTAAAACACACACACACACACACACACACACACACACACACGTATATATGTATGTATGTATGTGTGTGTGTGTGTGTGTGTGTGAGAGAGAGAGAGAGAGAGAGAGAGAGAGAGAGAGAGAGAGATAGAGATAGAGAGAGAGTGTGTGTTTGTGTGTTTATGAATGTATAGTGTAGATATTATGCGTACAGTTAAATTGACAACTGCTACCGTTGAATTTAGAGCTCTACGCAAAATACTATCCACCAGTCTGCTGCATATCACCGTAGAATATTATCGTTCCGTATAGAGCTTAGATTAGAATTAATATTGGTAGTATTACTGTTTATGATATGCAGAGCAAACATAAGAGAAATCATAATAAATATAAGTTTATATCATGTAGTTCCTATGTACGTTTCGCTGTTGTGATTATTAGGTATTTCTGCATCAGGTCATCAGAGAAATACTATTGTATTATGTTACAGAAATGTTATCCTTTGTGGTTAGGCTTTAAATTGCACTTGGAACATCCAATGTAGAAGATCCCAAAAGCCTGTAACATGTGTAGAGAACACACTTATGAACGTGTGCTTATCATAAGGTCTCCCCCTCTCACACATCTTGGAGATCAAAACAGACAAATGTGCCAATGTTTCATTTCTTTTTGTCAGGTGAAAGGCCGTGGTCTGGTAGAATCGTTAGCACGCCGGACGAAATGCTTAGCGGTATTTCGTCCATTTTTGTGCTCTGAATTCAAATTCAGCCAAGGTCGACTTTGGCTTTTAACCTTTCGTGGTCGATAAGATAAGCACCAGATAAGCTCTGGGAGCGATTTATTCGACTTCGCCCCTCCCACAAACCTGGTGGCTTTGTGCCAGCATTTTAAACCAATATTAGCTTCGCTACTGCAAACATGGTCAATATAAGATGAACCTGAGAATCTGAGCAAAACATTTCTTTGACACAGAACCAGATACATGCTGGCTATAACGATAATAGCCGAAGGAGTCATATCTGGAGAAATATCCAAACACAAGGACAACTCATTGACTCATACTATTTCCAAAGTCTTCATAGAGACCCAAATGGATACGATCACTAATTATATGACACAGCTTTCTATTTACATTTATACGCATCTAAATGTATACAAACGATAAATTCCCCTACAGTAAATGGAATATTATTCATCATGAACACGGTGTCACCAATTCTATCTTAGCTAGAGACTACCTATAGCCCACCAGTCGGCAGTATCCATCAACAGAAATGAGTTATCTTATTGTTGCCGTCAGACGTACACTCAGTTATTGGAATTGAAAGCCATGGCAGCAGACAATCCAAATATATCACCCTAGACCTAGCTGACCCCGACTCAACCTGAAAGTATTTAATTCCTTCTGTCTGTACAGATTTTAGCTCACCTCTCTTATTCACCCATCCTCAAGTGTAAATCCAAACGCCTTAGAATTTGGTTTCTTCAACTCAAAAACAACTGTCACTAATATTGAGCAATGACTGAGTCACTGACTCACCTACCATGTACAGTACTCAATACAATCAGCGGGTATCACTTGGGCCTAAAAATAATGAGATGTACGTGACCTAGGAACCCAAGAAACTTTAAATCATATGGAGCCGAGTTAAACTCCTTTTGGCTTACACATGCACACACACACACACACACACACACACACATGCACACACACACACACACACACACACACACAC
>NC_068992.1:949507-954590 GCF_001194135.2 Octopus bimaculoides
ATATATATATATATATATAGATATAGATAGATAGATAGATAGATAGATAGATAGGTAGAGAGAGAGAGAGAGAGAGAGAAAGTGAGAGAGTGAGAGAGAGAGAAGGGGAACAGAGAGAAATAATGTGGGTATAAGGATGTGCAGAAGTGAATCTTGTGCCCCTTCGAAGCTTCTGCTTAGTATCACTAGCCTAGTAATACTGATATATGATTGTTATGTACTTAATCAATGTATCTCCGTGAAACCCCTGTTACCTGGCAGCAGGTGTACCGCAACGCTAACAAGATGAATAACATGCTTTGGTCTGTGCAGGGATTTAGGGGATACACTGTAATTCATTGTGCTTAATCGTTTTTCACATTCGCTAATCAGCTTTTGAGCCAATTAAGGAGATCTATCGTCGAAGGTATTCCATTCATAACCAATTGTATTTTTAGTGAGCGTTTGTTTTTGAAATCTATTCTTCATTCATATTCATGTGTAATGGTGTGTTCTTTGTGTTTGTCTCATGTGTGTTTCTACGAATATGCCAGAAAATTGATTTAGTGCATTCTTTGTGTTGCCGAGTGCTTGGATGATTGAATACATATTGAAGCAGGTTCTGTAAAGATTCTATACACATTCTTTACTGCTTTCATTTATAATCCTACCAAAACCACCACAAACACCATCTCCAGTAGCACCGGTGTTAAAATCATACACTAGAGCTCCAATGAATGTTTATAGGTCGTTTAACCTGAAAAATTTGCAGCGATATTTAACATTCGGTTAATAGCTTTGCACCATTATCTCATCTTAACTTGAATTACTAAATATATTATATTTAATAGAAAATAATAGTAAAAGCTTTCACCGGTGTTTGTATTTCTTCTTTTATCAATTTGCTGATTATCATAACCGAAAGAATGAGAGAAGGGGAAAAAACCCTAAAAAACGAAAAACACAACGCTGATTATGATATATATCTCTACATGCATCATGGAAAATGGGCATTTTGTAAATAATTCCTTGTGTTTCTTTAAGGATGAAACTCTAGAATATCAGAAGCAAATTCCTCACATTGCTCTGAGCTATTCCCAACAGCTGGATAAACTGAAGAATGTAGAACAAAGTGTCCAGCTGAGAAACAAAATGAAATGCCTATATTGAGTTTGAACTCACAAGTCATGCTTTTTATGTATTTCGGCATTTCTTTCTTATATAGAATTTTACTGCTGCGACCAATGAAAATGAAGAAAACTATACCACCAGAGACACGAAGAAATGCAGCAAAAAGAAAACAAATAAATGAGCGAAAAAAATGGAGAACAGTATATAAAATATTGTAAACAATGAAATTAACTTTGAAGGAAAATACTGAAGACAGCAAGCAAAAGAAAGCAGAAAACCTCTCCCGCTTTAATTGTATTTATTAGTATTCACGACTGTGAATTGTTGAACGTCGTACTGAATACAGATTAAGAATTTTCTTAACATATTCTCACAGAATATAATTTACGAGAGAACCTTTATCCATACTGTTTTATACTTACATGTATGTATTTAGATAATTGAATGAATCTCCAAGGTGCAAAACGGAATATGTTTTGTTATTCAATGTTTCCGAAATAATCATTCTATCTCATTCTTTTGCCAGAAATCCTGCACATGGTCGCAACATATGAATATTGACAAGAGAACAATACTATAGACGCGACAATACACAAAACACCTACTTTTATATCTCTACTGCAAAGGGAGGTATACATAGGCAAACGAGATCAAATCATAGATGGATGCATGATAAAAGAATTCACTTCTTTATGTATTTACATTTTCTCGCAAACTTCTTTTCTAATATTAGCTTATAGTTCCTCTATAATACACACAATACCATCTGTTGCATGAATATTCTGAAAGACATCTATGAATGTTTCGAAGCCTAATAATTCCCACACTTTATAGTATTCTGTACGAGTATAAAACTCATCGTTGTTAATGCATGTCTTCTCTAAACGTTACAGTTTGGGGTGAAAGATAAACTCTTTTAAATAATTGTTTTATGCAATATCTTCGACACTTCAATGAAACACAGCATTTTGCTTGTTTGTAGATATAGTCTGTCAGTTAGTCGCTCTCTCTCTCTCTTTCTCTCTCAGTCTCTCCCTTTCTCTCTCAGCCTCTCTCTTTCTCTTTTCCTTTGATATGATGGCGATGGTAACGGTGATGGCGATGATAATGGTGATGAGAATGAAGCAATGAAGCTGGGATTCTATTCGAAAAGGATATGCCTTTGTTCTGTTTATGTAACTCCCCGAATTAACATACTTTTTCTTGAAGCATATAAAACGGAAATGGTTTCTTTAACGTTAAGATTAGGGAAATGAAAAATATTTGCAGATAAGACGTTAAGCCAACACAGTAACCTTCACAGAGGATCTCTTTCATTATATTTCTTTATTTATAGAGAATAAAGGATATAAAATTAATGACTTTACTGATAAGCACAGAAATAGTTTAGCAGCAGAAGTAAATTGATGACCTGTGTCTTCGTGGACATCCAATAATCTTGATCAGTTCACACAATTCTTTCAAATGGTACTATCTATATATTTACACTTCATGTCCTCTGCGATCTTCAAGAAAATGCTTATCTCTATTTCACGTATCATTTTGTCAATGACAGTCAAATAATCTCTACTGAAAGGAGTTAGTATATCGCATTTACGATGCTCACATTCTTTTCCAATTCACGCATCAATCCTTTATATTTATATTGAAGCGCGCCACATTAGCCTAACTTATGCTCAGATGTGTTCCATCGGTTTCTCTATTAAGGAAAATATTTGACTTTATCAAGTAGAAGATGTGATTTCACGAATAACCTACTGCTATTAAATCGAGTAGATGCTATTTGCTTCGCTTTGTCCGCATCAGTGAGTGCGTACAGTTCTGATTTATAAATCCTGCAGTAGATATTAAGTAAAAAATTGGGAATGAAATAGTTCAGCAATTGTACATCCAGCGATAATATCCAAACTCCAGTAACATTGGTGGCTAAAAGTTGTGTATGTTCACCCCTGCTTTATGAGGTAGTATTCGTTCGTATGGATAGATGAAACGTAAGCGAAATTCTTGTGAGACTTAAAATGGAAACGTTAAGAGACAATATTAAATAAAAGTTCACATCAAGTTCATTTCTTTCGTATTTCTGCCGTCTAGATATCTATTGATTTGACAGGGAAATATTGATATGCGATTCGAATCTTAAGAAATGTGAGTTCGAATTTTTTTCTACAGTTAAAAGTTCTATTGTTCCATGATCGAGACTAAGGGGATATACATTTCGTCATCACCACCACCACCACTACCACCATCGTTTTCCTTTTCATTCTTTCTTTCGTTCTTTTTTCTTTCTTTCTTTCTTTCTTTCTTTCTTTCTTATTATAAAGGCGACAAGCTGGTTGAATTTATAGCACGTCGCTTAAAGGGCTCACCAGCACCGTGTTGGTCTTTACGTTACGTTCTGAGTTCAAATTCCGCCGAGGTCGACCTTGCCCTTCCTCATTTCAGAGTCGATAACATAAGTACCAGTTGAGTGTTGTGATCGATATAATCCACGAGTTCCACCCCAACACAATTTCCGGTTTGTGCCTACAGTAGAAAGGATTTGTATTAAAGCGGCAATCTGGCGTAAACTTTACAGTGTTGAATGAAATGCTCAATGGTGTTTTGTCCGGCTCTGTACGCCCCGAGTTCAAATTTAGTGTTGCGAAATCTGAGTCATTTGCTATAAAACACTAGGGGTTGTACACAGTTCAATGCATCCTAGTAGCAGAGGTACAACGTGGCAACAAACACCAAATTTGCGCATGCTATTCGAAGACCTTGATATGGACAAAGCTTTCACTAACACTTTGCTCTAATGTTTGGAACGAATCGTACCCAGGATACCGCAATTATCTGCAAGAGAGGCGGGAAAATGCGAAAAGCCGATAATAGCGGAAATACGGGAAGTGATATTTGGCAGCATAGGGGGAGCATTACTCAGTTTGGGTGGACTGTGTTATGAACTTTACTTTTTTATGTAAGTCTTGTTCTAGAATCGCAAACATAAACGATGGTTATCGATAGCTACTCACTGATCTGCTTTCATGACGAATACTAAAATATGTCAACTAACATAAAAAGAAGCTATTTAAAGCACGCTACGTTGGTCGCACAAATACAATATAATTCGACATAATCGCATGTAAATTTCAAGCAGACCGTCACACATGCACTAGAAATCTTTTGTAAAAATGATAAAATGAGCAAGAAAACAAAACAGAATAATTTGCATATCATATAAATTTTAAACTAAATTGATCGTTTTTGTCGCAGCAGGTAGAAGAATATTTGACATTTAAAATTATTAAATCTCTCTCACTCTCCCTCAATTTTTCTCTCTCTCTTACTCTTACTCTTTCTCTCTTTCTCTGCCCCAATTGCTGTATACTCCCCATCCCATTCATATTTACTCCCTCTGTGAGTGGAGGCGAAGAATATAATTGAAAACGGAGGAAATTTACTACTTGTAATAACAAAACAAATTGATTATCTCGTAACCAATGGTGATGCAAAAAAGACAGCTACAACTGAAAACGAAAAACGAAAATTATGAAAAAAAATATCGTTTGCAGTTGTGTAAAAACTTGTGCAATGGAAACGATTTGCCCATTTTATATCCAGAATATTCTATAAAATTTATAATTCACAAAACAGGTGAATTCTCTGAGCAGCGTTCCAAATACTCAGACGATTCCTAAAGTAATCCCGGAATATATTACTGAAAATTGTTTAGAAGAATACCGGAAAAACCCTAGCATACCAGATCATTTAATTAAAATTGTGAGATAATGCAATTTTCTTCTTTCAGACAAAATTTTCAACCGAAATCTAAGGCTTTTTGACATATATAAATACATACATAGAGACATTTACATATGTATATATACATACATGCATACATACACACACAAACACACACACACACACACACACACACACACACACACACACACACACACACACACACACACACACACACACACACACACACACA
>NC_068992.1:954669-968106 GCF_001194135.2 Octopus bimaculoides
ATATATATATATATATATATATATATATATATATATATATATACACATAATGTATATATATTCACACACACACACACACACATATATATGCATGCATGTATATATATATATGTATATGTATGTATATCAGGTGTCTATATGAGTAAAAAAAAATTACAAAGAGAATATATATCTTTGTGTGTGTCAGTGTGTGTCCATATAGACATAGTCTCGTATACACATGCACGTATATATTTATAGTCATTGCCATAATGGGAACAAAAGATTGAAAGTAAATTTGCATAAAACAATTCACAGAAATAGAAAAATGATCAACATATATCAGACTTACCTTCGCTTAAAAGCAGTTATTAAATAGCAAAACCAGGAAAATAGAAAAAAAAACTGAAGGAGAGTCTAATCTTGTAAGTTATCATTTGAAATATTTTTTCATACTTCGACAATAGATGTGGTAAAGATCTTAGTGGAAGATTTCTTTAAAACAATATATATATATATATATATATATATATATATATATTACGTTTGTTTAAATATTGAAAATATTTAAATGCTAAATGTTACACAGAATTCAAATTAGTAGTTTTATTACAAAATGTGTATTCTAAATGAATGCACTTTATATTAGTATAGATTTTCTAACAAGAGAATATTCTAAAATACTTTCACAGTTACTGCTGCAAGGTCAAGGCAATCGTCCTTCACTGTGTCATGTTCTTAAACTTTAATGTTCTCACACATTTTTCACACACGCAATTATAAACAAGTATAAAGGAATAGAACCTAAATAAAACTGAAATTACACTTTAATTACATATGGCTATCGAAGTAGAATGATACATTACGTAAACTGAAATGACCTCTCAATATTGCTTATATACTGAAATGAAACCGCTTTGAATTTCATATGAAAATAAAGCATAAAATTTGAATATAGATCTTGCCTCGTCTTATTAGCCGTATGTAAAACTGATGTGTGCCACTACATTAATATCATATTGAATATCTCATCAATCGAGGCTACAATAATATAACTGGGTAAATACTTTATATGTTTTTTTCCATGACCTATATAGAAAAGTGTACTATACAAAACTAGTTTAAAAATCTAAAAAATCCAAGGGAGAATTTATAATACATAAAATCTATGAAATATTGAACTAAGAATTAAAATTGGTTACGTTTAAGAAACGAAAGTGGGAGAAAGACGACGCGCGTTTCATGGCCACATAACAGTGGGAAATATCTGGTCAATCTACAATGAATCGAACAAGATAAATACCACCCAATATGAGGACACTCTTCAAGTCCGGTAACTTCAAAAAACGTATCTTAAATTTTAAAATGCATAAAATAAGACAAGTATAAAAATTTGTTCGTTTAAGCAACGTTTAGTACAAGGAAATTGTACTAAACTCCCGAAATATGCCATTTACGCCCGTTCCCCTTTTTTCATCTTCGGTTTCGTATCTCGGATACGAAACGTGATGACAAGAATTAGTACTGGCTATAATTTGTATCGAATATCAGCAGGGATAACTTTATCAACTTTTATAAAGTTATATAAATTATTGACTTGAGCATAAAGACACGGTGATATCTGTACTCTGTTTTCTCCCTCCCTAATTCTTCTCTAATTTTGTCCCCATTTTATTGACTTTTCATTGTTTTAAGCACTTCCTTGATCTTCATTGTTTACTCTATTTCAAATCGGATTAGGTATATAGTTCAGATACTCAAAATGTCTCCTTTATCCCTTATGTGTTTATGAGTCCTCCTTTATTGTTATTATATAGACTGAATTATCATAGTGCAATTTATATAGAACTGGTATCGCCCAAACCAGATTCTTAAAAACATCACCGCATGCTTTCACTAGGTGGCAACTTTAAAATAGGAATAAGTGACTAATATGCCAGCGAGATACATTAACATTCCACGAATTACAAGACTGGCGAAAATACCATTGGGGTGGCCAGCATATTCTCTCGGTAATGGCTGATAATAGCAACTACAATGATTAGACATATTGAAAAATGTGGATACATGATAGGATCGTCACGCCGCAACGATTTTGGTCGTAGATCTGTTCCATCAAGATAAACTAAAAGAAAGCAAACTAACGTCTAGCACACACATCCATCGTAACATTATGTGCAAAGATAAAACATCCCCAAAACTGAATATTTTAATAATGGGTGACATATAGTATGACGTCTATATGGAATCACACACACGCATATAGCAAGTGTATGCACATGTACATACAACTATACATACATACATACACACACACACACACACACACACACACACACACACACACACACACACATACACTCACACATATATATATATGTAAACACATGCACACACAAACACACACACTCAAGTCTACTCACACACACACATGCACACACACGTACACTCACATATAAATAGTTTATTGTTTTATCCGTTATCACAAACTACTGAAGTACACTTATTGATTTCTCTTTTTAATTTAAAGATATTTTCTTGTGGAATTATTGACTACTGGACACTCGCTACAGAGGAGATCTTCGGGTTAGATTAAATACTTTGATGTTATTTTTAACATCTTCTAAGAGTCTGTTTTATAGACATTGTATATGATTGCTATCACTTGAAGGTTCCAATACAGAAAAATATACCCTTTACGCTTTATACAATGCCGCTAAGGATGTTTATAGTCGATACTACTCTTCTTATTTTTATGTTATACTTTAACGGTTTGTGTTTAACGCCATCTATCATATTTACCATGGATTAGATATACACTATTAGTAGCTCTTATCTTCAAAATAACTGAATTTACTTTGAAGATACTTTGTCCCTCCAGACATTAATCATTTCAGTCCACTATGTTTTCCCTGTAGTTTTCTTAACTCCTTATGTGACAGTTTCAATCCTCGTGTAAAGCTGCTGTTTGCAGTAAACAGAGTTTAGTCTGTAAAAAACCCGCCAAAGCAGGATTTAGTCTTTAAACGATGAGACCATTGACTATGAAAATTGTGAGTTGTGTTCATGACACATGTTCTTATGGTTGTGTGACACACCAAAATTAAACATGACATGTACCTTATATTATCTGCCACACTTCAAAACATGTAAAATTTTATTTTGAATTCTTGTTGCTCCGTATATTATTTCTCAGGAAATAGCATTAGAGACGTTTATTTTTAAAAATACTATTTAAAGATTTTTATCACAAAACCAAATTAGAAAAAATGTTAAAGTATTAGCATTATTCCTCATCAATTCAAAATTGAAAATTTAACGCATTGTCATAAAATATTCAAGCTTCTTTATAAGATATTCATGTATACCATATATTTTGCAATTACATGTTATTAACAGTTAAATAACGGTTAACTGAAACCGTTTTCTGAGATATGAAGCACACACACACACACACACACACACACACACACACACACACACACACACACACACACACACACACACACACACACACACACATATTCAATCACTCACAATCTCACACGCGCACATATAGAATTATCACAGAACCAAATACTGTTATTTCCAATGCGTTTACTAAATATGCTTCTTATGTAGGTTTACTCTCAACGGTCGATTACAAGCAAAATATATTCGTGGAATCATACTCGCTCCATTTATCGTGGACAGGACGGGGAAAGTAGCAGAAATCCATGGAAGGCACCATACCAATTAAGAGAAAAAAAGGAAATTTTAAAAGGTTAAAATTAAATAAGTTACATTGAAAATTCCTGTGAATGACAGCCAAAGAGATGAACTGTGCAATATACTGTCTGACAAGCGGCGACTGCACCTGCTCACCGTGAAGGAAGGGTTGAAAATGTGGCCTCATGCACATACATAACAGAGGCGACGTAAATATTCACTACCTCCACCCGACCTTCAACAGATAGCATTTCTCTCCATTCATTTCTGGCTGAGATTTTCCGGCAGAACTTGAATTCAGAACGTAAATACAAACAAAATTCGTGCTAATGTCTCTGCCAGCTCACCACCTTAAATTGATTCATAATATTATAATAGGTTTTGGGGCTGCTAGCTCCCAGAACTGTTGGCACGCCGACAAAATGCGTAGTAGCATTTCATCCGTTTGTGCGTTCTGAATTCCAATTTCGCCGAGGTGGACTTTGCCTTCTATCCTTTCGGTTTCCATACAATAAGTACCAGTGAAGCCCAGCGGTCGATGTAATCAGCATACCCCTACTCTCAGAAATTGTTGACCTTGTGTCAAAATTTGAAACCAATATTAGAAAAGATTTATGATAATTGTATTAACATACCAACTTCTAGCAGCACATAAACCTACCACGTCAGCTCTCTCCATGACAGGCATATCGCCACTCCAACATGCACTCGATCTGTTTGTCAGCTTTAAACATAGTATTTAGGAATTGCGATTGTTGAATGGTCTGATATATGCTTAAATACAGCAGCACATTTCACACACTTCTAGCATCACATATCAGCTGCAAGCATTGACCACAACCACCTCAATTGACCTATTTGTAATTTATAGGAGACGGGATATGAGGGACACGCACCTTTACCATATAAGCACGGTGCACTATGGAAACTTAACTCGATTGCCGATGCTCTACCAATTCGATCATATTGTTTCAGTAAAAGATATGAGAAATGCTTGCCAGATCGAATGATATTACTAAACAGTATATACATTCAGAACTTAGAAAATATCAGCGTTTATTCAATCATTAGTTTTACTTTTAAAGAAACATCTGAAACAATCTATAATTCCTTAGATGAGAAACAAAAATAAATAAAAGTGCATTTGTCGGAAATTGAATATCTTAATGTTGTAGGGAATATCGCTTACACAACATCAACTCATATGTGATATTACTTCTGTGTCAATGCATTCATAATGTATGGACGTATTATACGTTTTCCAATCTTACAACAAGTACACGCAATCAAATCAATTCTTAAGAAGAAATTTCTCAATAAATCGCATACTTCTATGAAGTCTGCCGAAATCAATAAGATGTGATGAAATTGAGCTTGTCGTGCCATATTGAGGTTTGGTTGAGAATTACGGCGGATAGTCTTCGCAACAAAACTATATTACCATAGTTACATCTGCTGTGTTGTATTTCATAATTGATTCGCGTTACTTAACCGAAAAGGATATTACATATTGGTTCATCCAATAACGAGTCAGTGATATTCTTGAGTTCAAACGACAAGGATTTATTGAAACAAATGTAATTGGATAGCTTTGCAATATTTTGGAGAATTCTTTTAAAATTTAGCAAGGAGTTTTCCTCGCGTGGCTCTGCAGTTAAAACAACATTCTTCATCGCATTTCTTGATGTTCAAATTTTCTTGATATTAACGTTTATCATTGTTTTTTGATTATTTGCATTGACCTACATTACAATTCATCCTTGTACTCCATAATATATCCTAACGTCGTTATAACATTCATTCAAGTTGCCACAGCAGTGATTTTGATTCAACATAACTTTGAAAAGCAACGCAAAGTATAACAGATCAATGAATAAACGACGAGCAACCAGAGACGATTATAATCTTTCAGTGCCCAATATTCCTTGAAATAGCATGAACTTCAAATGTAACGTTCTTCTCTTCAAAACTTATAAATATACGTCTGTTTCAAATTCAAAGGTGTATATGGTACACAACTAATCAACTGAACAAATAGGCTGAGACCTAAGTCAATTATTCAGTCAGGGCTCTCAATCTAGGTGATAACACTATATTGAAATGCAGTGGGGGATTACATGTTGTACAGAGAAAATGAATGAGTATTTTTTTTCTTTTTGCGGTTGGCTAGAGTAGGAGTAACCAAACGAAACGCGGCCCTAAAACAGATGAAGGAGGATCAGGAGAAATTAATAACCTCCTATCCTACTGATCTATTTTATTACCTTTCTTCTTACAGGTTGCTTAATTATAAACACCTATTTACGATAACTTTGAAGGGGTACATAGACTTTCGGCGAGATTAAGAAATCAGTCAGTCTATTGCGTTTTGTGGACTTCAGAAGTGTTCGTTTCGGCATGGACTGTCGTGTAACGATTCGACAGCGCATGGAGATAAACCACTTGTTCATGTCAAGGTAACGCCATGAGGGAAAAATTGTTTAATTGAAATCGATAAAATAATTGTAAACAAAGTAACAAATGCGACTTGGCAACTTTGTCTTTATAACTATACTTCACGAAGGTTTTGTGGGTTTTCGGATCATCAGTGCCGTGGTGTCCTGGGAGGACTCCCTACCTTTCGACTCTCAGATAGCCACCATCCGAAAAAGAAGTGCATGAGGCAAACACCTGGATAATGTACCCCAATGCGAGTGATATGGGCGTGTGTGCGTGTGTGTGTGTCTGTCTGTCTGTACTCATATCTGTGCATACGTGCATATACACAATACCTTCATACAATCATAGAGTGAAGTACAGAGTAGAGAGGATTATTCTTCATGCGCCAATCCGAAGTCTCTGGATGTTCGAAACAAAAAACCCATTGATGCGGAATGGAGAAATCTAAAAGTAAGTTAGGAGCACAGCTAGAAATTCCTGAAACCAAAGCGAAAAACTCAATAGTTACTACCAAATAGCACCAGGTTAATAGAGCAGGACTTTATTATTCGTTGTGCTGTTTAAGCATTCTAATACTGACACTCATATCTTGCTTTCGTATTCTTAAATAATAATAGATACAATAGCGGAAATATTTTCCACAGTAAAGAATTTACCTATAATTGACACACCTTAATTATATGACAGTCTTAAGGGGTAAATATAGGACACTTCGTGGCCTAGAAGTAGCGGGAAAATCACGTTTAGCTCATAACTTACAGTCTCGTACGAGGGATTATTGTATTAGTTAATCGGGCGTACTAAATACAGTTGACACGTCATTCATATTTATAATGTGGTTGGTCATAGATCTGCTAAAGCAATTTGACTTAACATTGAACAACGATGGCAGCATAAACTACTGATCGTTAACTTCCCATCAACGCCGACCCAATTTTAACGCTATTCCAATTTCAATTTATATTTGATACTATTCCTCTCAGTCAAACCAACTGTGTCGTGCACCACATGCTTTGCTTGCATCTTATTTCCTTTCCACAAAAAGGTTTTTACATTTGTTGAATATTACAGTTAAGGAAAAGTCATGTCTAAAATGTTGTTATTAGTTGCTTCATTCTAAAATTCAAATGTTTGCAATATATATAATAACAGTAACACGAATGAATGCGAACATAAATAATTTTATTGCTGGAAATAATAGTTGTAAGCAGGTTTTATTATGCAAAATATCTCCCCTATTCAGCTATGAAGGCACATGAATAAAAATGTATCATACAGTGGCATATTTGAGTGTGTGTATACACAGACATATTTGAGTGTGTGTATAATCTCTTTTTCTTTCCTTATATGTGTGCGTGTGTGTGTGTGTGTGTGTGTGTGTGTGCACGTGCGTGCCTGCGCGTATGTGCATGTGTGTGAGTGAGTGTGTGAGTGAGTGCTATCAGATCTAGACGTCATTTCTGTCATGAGATACGATTAAAGGAAATGAAAGATCCATTTCAAAATTCATTCCGGCGAGAGAACATTGATGATTTAATAAAGGTTATTAGTTTCAACTGTTACAAATGAATATATTGTTTTAATTTCTTACACACGTCAAATCAAACGAATGAACAAGATATTGATATAAGTGATGGAATTGTTGAAATATAGTGACTGCACATTTCGATAGCAATCATATTTATAATTATTTTTCTCCAGCTGAAAGAATAAGTTTACTGCTAATTCAATCTAACTCAGAATGTAATACAGTGAATATCTCCCAAACCTCCGGATATGTTTAACAGTTCGACTTCTATCGCATAGCACCAAACATGAAGAATGCAATTTTTCCTTGGAAATCTAGTAGTCTTTCGTTCTAAGTTTGCTAAAGTGTCATAAGATATATAGACAGATAATCCTGCTGGGTTGCGTAGATTTAGCTCTAATACAAGTATCGAACACCAACCTCAAATGATGAAGTGTGGTATTTCCTTAGTCACACGCTAATTTTGATGAATACGTAAATGAGTAGGTACTTGCACATATGTTATAATTAGGAAGGATGCCTTCTAAATAGGAAATCATCTTTATTCTTTAGACCACCAAGAAAAGAAAAGAAGAAAAAAACAGAAGGCAAGAACGATTCTAGAAGAATATAAACTCAGACGATGAATGGATATAGAAACAGTATTTTATCCTGTCTTGTCATTTCATGCTATTTGATAACTACTACTACTACTACTACTACTACTACTACTACTACTACTACTACTACTACTACTACTACTACTACTGCTGCTGCTGCTGCTGCTGCTGCTGCTGCCAGTTTTTTTTTGGCGAGAAACTCACGAGTAAGGAAAGTTCGGTGACAGGGTGCATTATCTGTGAAGAATCCAATTCTTCGTGCTCCACAGATCCGGTTGCTTTCACCGAATGTCTTCCCTCAGACACTTCAAAACGTCGCAACAGAACTCTCGATTGACAGTATGGTCCCTGAGGACGAATTATCGATGCACGATACCAAATTTGCGGGGGTGACGCTCATAGTGGGTCTTCCAGATTGCTCATCATCTCTGAGGGACGTTCTTCCATTTATGAAGTACCTGTACTATTCTAAGCATTGCGTACGATCCATTGTATCGTTACCGTAAGCTTACCAAAGCATAATGAATGTATCTGTAACATACTTCCCAAGTTTAACGCAACACTTCACGTTGGTCTTTTGTTCTTGTCCATGACAAATCCGCAGAGTACAGCATACACGTGATCACAAAAACACAAATTTCACAACATACGAAGTTAACACAGTGATGTCACTCGGAACACTGCATCATGAAGGTCCCTGCTAGTTCTCACTACGCACGCAACCGTGTGCTGCCATTTTTTGGCGTACTACAGAAATAGTCGTGGAAACTTTTGATAACATCATATATCTAAACAAAGAACATGTATCTATCCTTCTTAACTGTAAGATGACTGCTTACCCAACAGAGCTCAAGTGTCCTCCGACATGTTTTGCTTTTCGTTCTGCAGTGTGTCAAATGGACACAACCCTTTTCAGCACGCTAGCTTTGTAACGTTCCTGTTTAGTCACCGAAGTTGCTCTGACTTACATGTTACCAGTTGCACTAAATGTGACTTGGTATATACATACGTACATGAATAAGACGTAGTATATGCATGCATATTTGCATATCCGGAAACATTCACAAGTATTAATGAAAATTCGAAATGCGTATCTTCCTTCATGCTACCCTTGCATTGTTTCAAATTTCGTCATGATTTGTAGTTCAACAACATTCTGTAAACGTTGAGTATCAAAACTTAATAAGTAACACAAGCCTTTCGTTTGATGTGAAAATTTTCCAATGATTCATTTAATGAAATACGCACACTGAAACACTTGCTCCCTCATGCTGATACATAGCCACGCACGCGCTCGCTCACGTCCACATATATGCATAAATTATTTATTTCTCTATATCATGCATTAGAACTCTAGCAGATGTTGATAACACTATTGTCGCTTATCAACCTAAAGTGGAAAGAATTGCGTAGATTCTAAAATAGCGCTGTACAGTAAAACTTTGAAACAGTTAGGTTCCGTGCAATATCTTGGCAGCATATTAAATAGGAATGCAAATGCTGGTGCTTAAATTGCAAATACAATTCAGAAATCATGAATACCTTTTGAAGAATTACAATGCCCCTTTCGGTCTCCAGAGTTATACAAAATGAAAATGCATTTTCAAATATCTATTTCTAAAATAAAAAAATAAAAAAATGATAATAAAAAAATTTTAAATGCATAGCAAATGTTTTCTTGATTAGCTGTGAATATTGGTCATTTTGTCCAAAATATTGTAAAGTTTTAATTTTTACTGAAAAACATTTACGAATATTTTGTTCGTGTTTCTTTTTTTTACTGCCGTATTAAGAGTAGACACACGATGTATTTTGTTTATCGAATAGACTCTAATAGTTATATCAGTTACTTTTTTACTCTTGAGGTTCCTTTTACCGAACCAGTATGCAAAGGAACAAAGGCAAAACCTGCACCGGTTAACATACGGCAGAATACAAATAAACACATAAGAATGTGTACGCGTATACATTAGCAAGCACACAAAAATTGGCATATATTGCACACACAAACAAATACATATACAAACACAGGTGAACTGACAAATGTATGCTTACGCTTAGGTGTGTGAACATTTCGGAGTTCGCTTCACAACTCGTAGCAGAGACCTATATATTTAGGTATATATAGAAGGCTCTGCGTAGTTTCTTTGTCCAACTTTAATCAGAGCCTATTAATCAGACCGTTGTTATAGTAAAAGATCGTTCATATCCATATCATGCAATGCTTGAGCCATAAAGTCTTTTCAATCTGCTACTATAATATGACATTTAAATTTTATTTCATCTTATAGCATCTGTATTCAAAATACTTTAACATTACATTCGGAATATTTGAAATGATATTAGGCAAAATGTCGGCGACACGCTTGACATAGGTTGGAGATATTTCAATGGTGCTGAAATGTTGGAATTGTCAGCACATGCATGTCTAGGCGTTCTCTTGCTATGGAGACAAACTAAAGTGATCGTATAAAACGATTAGAGTATTTTCTAGAGGTAACTAGGAAAGCAATCACACAGAAACTGGCTTTAAATACAAACAAAGGGTTTACATCGCGTCTGAAGAATCGCAATGTTGATGTGGTAAGTTAGAAAAAGTAATCTACTTGAAATGGAATCAAAATGAAAATATGTATGGATTGCATAAATAGAGTTTGAAAAGAAGCGGATAAACTCTTCAAAACAAAACGAAGATATGACCGTATGGCAAGAAATCTATTTCCCAACTACATGGTTCTGGCACTAGTCCCTGTGTGTAGCACCTAGGCCACAGGCGTACCGCTATAAGTTCGAGCGGACTGCAGTCTGACGAGGAAATTTCCTAGACGAAAACTGAAAATGGCTCGATATATATATATATATATATATATATATATATATATATATATATATATATATATATATATATATATATGCGTGTTTGCGTATATGTGTGTGTGCGTATATGTGTGTGTGCGTATATATGTGTGTATGTGTGTATCCATGTAGGTAGGTATGAATATGTACACACATACTCACACACACACACACACACACACACACATAAATATAACTAATAGGATTCTTCCAGTTGCCTTCCCAAATATGCACATAATTATGGTGAAAGTTTTAGGGTCGATTGTGTTTGTTTATTGTTGATCTTACAGTATTTCTTCTTAGGTGAATTTAATTAGGATGCATTCTGGTTGAAACCTTACTTTTCATTCCAGATCGTAGACCAGAAGGATTTAAGATGTTCGTGAGAAAGGGCTTTTTTTTTGTTACCAGTTTTTCGCCCCCATCTCCATATAATGCCTGCGGACTGGAAAACAAACTTGTGCTTCATACTGTCGCGCCAGATAAATTTTTCTTCGATGACAAAACTTGTCACTCAACGTCGTGAGTTTCAGGCTTCGAAGTAATTAGTTTCTCTCGGAGTCAAGAATTTCCTTATTTTTCGCATAAGAAGTAATGCGTGCTGTGCGAACTCATTATTTCTTCTACATTTTGTTACCGAGGTTAACCATCCAATATGTCAGTGAATATTGCAGTTGTTTTCTTCAAGGTTATTTTTCCACCTGGGTTGCTTTCGTTTAGTAAATTCATTAGCACGTGCACAGCAGTTTTTTCCCATGTCTTCTTCTATAACAAAAGCGCCAACGTATACAAAGGTATTAATTTTCTATTAATTAAAATGGTATGATTCTATGTGTTCTCCAGCGACATCATTGAACATTTTTATCATGAGAGGAGTGTTTCTTCTTTAATCTCGTTACATAAACCGAGAGAAAATATTTCCAATCGTGGTTCTAAAATGTCCTTAAGCTGCATATATTCCTGAGTCATGTTTGTCGAATCGGCTACACATGGACTTATACGACAGTATAGTGATGGTCTCAGCTGTTTGTCTCCTTTGGTTTCGCCATGTTTTGCCAGATTTGGCTGGATTTCCATTATTTTATCAAATCGATTAGCGTCAAAGATTTAGAATAATGATTACTATTGGGACAGAAAAGTTGTTACAACAACAACAGCAACAACAACAACAACAAAAGAAAGAAAAAGTATACAAAGAAATTGTTACGACAGATGTTTCCCCGTAAAATGTAGTTTGGATTAAATCATTCTCAGCAGTTTTAACCGCATCTTATCACCGACAAGGTGACCGTCACGGTGTTTTTGAAGTAGAAGTGCTTGAATTAAATATAAAGACCAAGTAGGGTGAGAAGTGTAGTTTCGTCGACTTGAATAATATCTAGGTCTCGTACTATTCCTTCTTTGGTATTGGTGTTGGAATTATCATCATTGAAAACTTGAAAAATTCCAGTATTTTGTTATCTGGTGTGTATGGCACTAATTCGTTAAATAGCAGGTGTTACTCATATTTAGAATAGAAGAAAGAAACCAGGTACTGTATAAATCGGCATAGAGGAGACAAGAACAAACATGTTGCAAAATTCATTTTCTCTGGTGCTGTACGCCTGAATGTCTGGTGATAACGGTGACATAGCTATGGATATGAATATATGTTTCTCTATACCTAGACACATATATACACACGTACATTTATAAATATATATGCCCATAAGCATTTCGTTGTATATTTACTTATATAGGTGCAGAAGTGGCTGTGTGGTAAGAAGCTCGCTTCCGAACAACATGGTTCCGGGTTCAGTCCCACTGCATGGCACCTTGTAACAGTTTCTTCTACCTTGTGTGTGGATTTGGTATATGGAAACTGAAAGAAGCTCGTCGTATATATATATATATATATATATATATATATATATATGTTACTGTGTGTGTCTGTGTTTGTCCCCCAACTATCGCGTGACAACAGATATTGGTGTGTTTACGTCCCTGTAACCCGGCGGTTCGGCAAAAGAGGCCTATAGAATAAGTTCTAGACTTACAAAGAATAAGTCCTAGGATCGATGTGTTCGTCTTAAGGTAGTGCTCTAGCATGGCCGCAGTCAAAGGGGTGAAGCAAATAAAAGAATATATATTATGCAAATATATATATATATATATACGACAGCCTTCTTTCAGTTTCTGTGTACCAAATCCACTCACAATCTTTGATCGTCCCGAGGCTATAGTAGAAGACACTTGCCTAAGGTGGCACGCTGTGGGACTGAACCCGGAACCATGTGGTTGTTAAGCAAGCTTACCACACGGCCTAACTATATATATATATATATATAT
>NC_068992.1:968164-971237 GCF_001194135.2 Octopus bimaculoides
ATATACATATATAGATAGGTATAGAGAAATATAAATATATTTTTATCTCCCTCTGTGTGTTAGCCTATTTATGCAAAAACTACCATGATGCGTTCTAGTATTTATATGTTGTAAAGTATATATGTTGTAAAGTATATAGCGTGTAAATAAATATAGAGATTTGCTATAGTTACGATGTATATGCATATGTACTTGTGTGTGCATATAGGTCTATATGTACACAATTTTGGTTCTCTTTGTAGCTTATATAGTTAATAATTTAGATGTACATTAGCGCATATATTTAAATATTTACCGGAACCTGAGAGGACGAATTTAAATATTCAGTTGTTCATTAGTGAAAATATTTCCATCTGTTCAGAGAACAGTAATGCATACGTAATACATGCACACATACATTCATATATATCTATAAGTGAATATATATGCCCGTCTATATATATATTTATTTGATATGTATATATAAATATATAGTATATGTATATGTATGTTATGTATATATAAATATGTATATATATGTGTGTATATATATATATATATATGTTTGTGTGTGTATGTGTATATAGATATATAGGTAATGGATTTACCTATATCTTTCCATCTTACTATCTCCATTTATGTAAGTATTTTGTCATTTAATCACTATGATGAAATGCCTAACATGTTAATGGAATGTAAAATTGCTATTCTTTAATAAAACGCTCACGCCCAAACATCAGACAAGAAATTCCGTATTGGCTTTGTACGTAAGAAAAAGTTAGCAACGCAAACTATATTCATATAAATTCGACATGAAAAGAAAAGAAAAAAAAATGGAAACCACAATATGTGCAGTTTTATTTATCAGTTATTTGTTTCATGGATGTCAGTACAGTAAGCAAAATGTAGTCAAGGCTCCATTGCAAAGTAAAATGATTTCCTTTTCCTTGAATATCAATTTACACCTCTCCTTTTTTATTACATTTTGGAACCGAGAAACCTATCTATCTATCTATCTATCTATCTATCTATCTATCTATCTATCTATCTATCTATCTATCTATCTATCTATCTACCTGTGTATCTCAGTAACTAGCTACTTGTATAGCTCTCTGTCCGTCTGTCTGTCTGTCTGTCTGTCTGTCTATATGTCTCTCTCTCTCTCTCTCTCTCTCTCTCTCTCTCTATATATATATATATATATATATATATATATCGGGGGTTATTTAAATCCAGGAAATCGCCTCACAGGTGCGAATTTGCCATTCTATAAAGATGACCCACAATTATCATCATTTAATTAATATATCAAAGCGTATATCGACTGTGGATAATTGTGAGAAACTACTGCTTGATAAACAAGGACAATGCATTTGCAAAAATTTAACGCCGGTGTGTAAGAGCGCTATTTCTAATTCAGCAGGGACCTAAACAGTGTTACTGGATGGATAAAATCAGCGATATCTACCATGTATGACAAATCCGATTTTCACCGAAATATTAAAACGAAATGCTTAACATTAAAATGCAAATAGACATGTAAAAAGGTATCTGCTCTTTTTGCCAATTCATCCGTCATCCACCTCACCCTAAATAACTGATATAAATCATTGTCTTTTCTTAAGGAAAGTATACGTATTTCAGCCATAGATTAGTGTCGTGGATTATGGCAATCTTGGAAGAAATCTGGTGTTTATCCAGGTTCCCATTCATATTGGGAGCTGGCAGACTTCAGCTGCATAATTGACTAACACGGAAGTAGTATCAAATTTACAAGTTTTCGTTTCACTCGTAAATAATATTGGAACATGTTCAATTACCATTTCATAATATCACGCATCCAGCACTGGAGATTTGTATGTAACAATACCCAGAACCCGAATGTACGCTTTTGTAATTTCTTCGTTAAATTGCAGTTTAGTAGTAGAAGAAAATTTTCCTCTATAGGGTCTTCCATAAGCATATCTTTACTTGTAAATACTGAAACACTAAAACCTGTATCATGATTTTCTTTCTTATGTACACACTTTCATTATAAGGTACAAATACGTAAATACACACATAAATACACACCCTTTTGATACGCCTCGCTGACCTTGACGTTCCTTTCTCTGTGTAGAATGTCATCCAGCTCCAAAATCCCTAAATATCAATACCCACTACCGTCGGAGTCAACCATGGTCTCTCCTGATGGTAACCGCAATCCTCTGCAAGGCTGATTTCTTCCCACATTTCATATAAGTACTGAGCAAAGCTTTTTCTGTAAGATGTCATTTAAGTTTTCCATCCCACCATACTTCTCTTCAGGAAACACGTTACATTATTTGCAATTCCAAACAGATCTAAGCACCATTAGTTCACGAATGTGGAATCATGTCAAAAGCTTTGCAACAGTCAATCCAGGCTAGTCCCAGATTTGTTCTCCTTTGTTTACAATCTTGCATTTACGTTTTGTTAATGAATATTTGATCTTTGGTACCTCTGCATCTCCTTCTATAGAGACCTCAAGAGACAACAAATTAGAAGTTCATGTAGGTGTTATGCCTAGGGTACCATATATTTGAATTTGTACTGTGTTGTTCTAGATAATGTTTAAAAATTTGAGATCACATAGACAGTATTTTACGTAGGATATGGGCAGTTCCCATGAGCACTATCTTTTGCACTTCAACCATTTTGGGGTTTCCTGGTATCGGAGCTAGGTAGTAATCATCCCGTTTCGCTGTCATTCCCAGGACATCTATGACAATAGGTATTGTTTTCGTCTTCAGATTCCACATTTTGCTAATTTCTATTTCAAGATCTTTATATTTGCTCAGTTTTTGGTAGGTCTTGACAGATACGTTTATATCGATTGGGACAGTCATATCAATGAGGAGGCATGCTTTTTATCTGAAGTCTTTCAGTATGATGTCTGGCCTATTTGCATCTATCTTTCTGTCAGTTTGAATGGTGAAGTTCCAGAGGAGTGCGATGTGATCATTTTCAAGTACTGGGGGTGGTTTGTGTTCCCACCAGTTTTTATTATGGGGCAAGTCCAAGTTTTTGCAAATTACCCAGTGAATATATTGTGAAGCTCTATCATGCCTGTTGA
>NC_068992.1:971711-986293 GCF_001194135.2 Octopus bimaculoides
TTATTATTATTATTATTATTATTATTATTATTATTATTATTATTATTATTATTATTATTATTATTATTATTATTATTAAAATTAAAAGAAGAGTGCCATTTGTTATCTTGGGAACAATATTTCGACATCTCGCGTGTCTTCCACTGGTTCGAAAAATAAATTTGTCAATCTACTTCATTTTCGTTTATATAGAAAGGATTGAGGTAACTCCTCCGATATAGAGTCATAAGATCAATTATTAATTAGGTATGTAGGCTTCAGCAATACACACCACAATATGGAGTGCGATATCACTGGAGTGATTAACCCGTTTAAACTTGATTACAGACGAAATTAAAATACTCATTTGATTGAATTATTTATTTATCTTTCACTTATTCGTTTAATATCATATGCAGTTGTGTCTCTATCTCTCTTTACCAAAGTTAAGTATGGTGTAAACAAAACATCTCTTAACTTCTTCTTCTTCTTCTTCTTCTTCTTCTTCTTCTTCTTCTTCTTCTTACTATTATTATTATTATTACTGTTGTTGTTATTATTATTATAATAATCTTCTGTCATACTTCCACTCTTTAAATATTTTTCCACTCTAAATCACAGGACAAACGCTCTCATCAGAAGCAAAAAAGTTTTGTCTTATTTGCGCCGATGCAATTTACTAGTATGATTGCATGAATAAATAAATGAGTTGCTCCCAAAGTTGACGTGTTCTTTCAATGATCGTTAATTAACAATGTTTGATATAGCTGTTCTTAGATTAACATTGCTACATAAATATATTTTAATTAAGTTTGTATTCCAGTCTGTAAATTGCAAACAATTAAGAACAGTCTGTCGAATATTTAAGATCAATTATTAATTAGGTATGTAGGCTTCGGCAATACACACCACAATATGGAGTGCGATATCACTGGAGTGATTAACCTGTTTAAACTTGATTACAGACGAAATTAAAATACTCATCTGATTGAATTATTTATTTATCTTTTACTTATTCGTTTAATATCATATGCAGTTGTGACTCTATCTCTCTTTACCAAAGTTAAGTATGGTGTAAACAAAACATCTCTTAATGTATAATTGTTGCTAAAAGTTGAGAAGTTAATTATGGCAAACAGTTTGAAAAGTAGAACCACATTTCTCATTGTCACGAAGATATTTGGGCACCTCAGGTTAAAGATATTAAATCATGTGAGAACTGAGATGCTGCGCCCATAAGATATGCGTACGGTAAGTAGTGACATTAATACATGTCATTTGTATACAGCGTCTATATACGTGAATAGACACACACACACACACACACACACACACACACACACACACCCTACACGCGTACACACATACAGTTAAATAGGTGGATACTTTTAACTGTTATTCAGCATACGAACGAAGTGCTGCAGTGAAGAACAATATACGACACTGATTTCTAGTCACTCCATAAAACTGCAAATGGTTGTCGACATCAGTCTTCTTCACGAATACGGTAGCATTATCACAGGTTAAAGCAGGAAATGCGAATTTGCCATTGTACATATATTGTGTTCATTATGTCTAGATGAACCGTAAGACGTGTGGCCAGAACCTCCTGGAAAATAACCATAGCGAGGGACATTCCACAGTTGAATTAGAACAGTCACAAACAGTGAAAGAAGACATGCACCCAACACCATGCTTCATGACTTACACCTGAATAAGTAGTAGCAGGCTTAATCGACTATCTGGAATATATTCAATGCAATACAATCACTAACGGTACACAGTGAACTGGGTTTGTATTGGGAAGTCATGACAAAATATACAGAAATGTTGAAAGCAATTAATATCACATGCATATAACAGCAATAGTCCAACTATTCACTACCAGCGATACGAAGCATATTTCCTGTGAGTCGTAATTCCAACAACTCTACAATCAAATCATACAGAAGTTCTAATGTGAAATCTTTTATTTCTGAACCACTGTTTTCACTTATTAATTGACTGAGTTTATATGTCACCACTTTCCTTCGGTTTAGTGTATATGTCTGTCAGTCACCTTGTATAAGGTATTTTTTGTGTACGTATGAATAATCCTCACACGGACTCTCAAATATATGACCCAAAATATTCGAAGTAATTTCCAGGATTTTACAAAATATTTTGTAAAAACTAATCAATATTAACACGAAGGCTATTTTTCGACATGTTTTCTTTAAAGGATATCCATGTCTTGCGTGCAATAAATGCCAAAGTTTGAAGAGTATCCTTCTCACATCACCCCTATGTCCATTTCATATTGTTTTCTACTACAACATTGACTTGCAGCTTTTAAATGCATTATTGAATATTTAATTAATGGACGATCTGTATGTAATCACGACCTGTATGTAAAGATGCTGTAGAATGAAGAAAATATAAAGCAATACAATGGTCTCTACAATGCGAAGTTGTTTTCTCTTCATAGATTTTATATTTTATTTTAATTCTTTCTAAGATAGACATGATTTTAGTGAAGGAAAGAAATAAACAAAAATTAGATACATGTGTAAATTGCGTTCATAATTACCTTATTGTGCTTAATGATGAGAGTTACATGAGTGCTTTTGAGCAGAAAACCATTTGAATTTAATGGTTTCTACGAACGTGAAAATAAAATATATAAATAGAATCTAATGTAGTTGAATATATATTGAAAGTAATTGCAATTGCCACTTAAGAATCATCAGACAAGTTTAAATAGTCAACACAAAAATTAAATGCAAAATGAAGTGAGACTATAAACGTAAACCACATATTGAACGAAGTTTTGAAATTAGGTGAAATACCATATAATTGAAAGAAAAACATTTAAAACATCAACGAGTATTTAATAATTGTGTATATCTTAGATTATTTGTATTTGCTTGTCAAACACTTAGCTTCAGCTTGATAGCGTTTCATTTTATGATTGCGCTGTCATATGTTCGTTTCCCGTCAGTAGGTTTGCGGTTTAGAGCAGAAAATAATTTTAACCACCCGCTTTCAGTTAAGCATTTTGTAAGTATTAGCGAAATTATGTAGTGAGGAATTTGCTTTATAATTCTGGTGTGAAGTATATTTCCAAAAGTTTATTTAAATGTTGAATTTATATCCTCTCATAAATAACATTGTTCGGCTTAAACGTTTTATTGCTGTAAAGTAGTATCAATTTATACATATATTAATAAATTTACTAGAGAACGCTATTTGGTGTACAAAATATGTTTCCATAAAAAATATGTTCGTAGACAGCAAAACAAGGAATAGCTGTGCATACATGTTCACAGTCTCTTCGATATTTTGCCAGCAATTGTGGGCGGCGTGTACCTTTCTATGCAGATATAGCTTAGTATTAGAGGTTAAAATGAAGTAGATAGAACAATTGCCATATCATAATGTTTTTTGGCTCCTCGTATAGCTACTAAATAACAGGCTTGGTAACAATGATTAGTATCGTTCGTATAATACACTATAACACACATTTGTGAGAATTATAAACCGATACTCCATCATTGGATGAATGTATACAATACATTCATGAATGCATTTCTTACTAAGTTCCAGCTGCGATGGAGTGGACGTGTGATGCGCATGCCCTACTCCAGACGCCCCAAATAGATCATATTTGATGAACGACCATATGGAAAGCTAGACTCAAAGCAACTTTAAAAAGGGTAAATTAGAGAAGTCTACGTGGAAACATCTTGCTCAAGAACGCTTACTGAGGCGTAGAGCTATGTACTCTGTAGAATAAAGTATTCGGAATCAGATATGATCAGAAAGTAAAAGAGAAGATTTCAGAGAAAGTAAGAGTCATACAGAGATATGACTCCACTTTTACGTGCTCCCATTGCAATAAACCTATCTAAAATAAAACCAAAGCCAAGGACTAATAGACAATTTATAAAAAGGGGAAAATAATTTTGGAAGGAAAATAAGAATCCTAAATTTAAAAACCATTTAAACTTTCAAACTCGTTTGACGTCGGTTCAAATCTAATAAAAATCATTCATTGCAATTTCTGTTACTTTTAATAATATTCAGTAATAACATGCCATTGTACAGATATCAAGATGTTAAAGTGAAATTATGAAACGTCATGGGTCTAGATGAGGCTTCTTTGGTTTTAACATTGTGAAGGACACAGATCTGAATCATAAGTGTACTTTACTCAAATTGATGAGTTTAATGTCTTCAACAACATCCATTGCAATATTTTTCTAACGACAATGGAAATACTATGTTCTGAGTCTTAAAAATTCATAAAATATATCTATTCTTTCATACCACATGATTTTTTATGGATTTATTTATTTTACCATTCACGGGGACTCAACAGCGTGATTCATTTATACCCTTAAATTTTGAATCACTTACGAATATTGAGTCTATGAGATCGGTTCAAAAGAAATTTGAATTAATCACTAGCATTTAGACGATGATAACGGGTTAATAATTTTGACTGATCATAAAATAATAATGATTTTGTTGGTTGGCTCATCTCCAAGAAAAACAAAATCCAGATCATGTAAAAGAATGATAAATGAACGTTTAAAGTAGAGATAAAGCTGCAGATGCATTTATCATCAGCACACTCGTTGATTACATTTCGAACATTCGAATGATAACCTTAAAGATAGAAAACACCGAAACCATTCTTTGATTAACTTGCGAGTAGGATGTTTTCAAAATTGTATTCGTATAACGAACAGCACCACCAGAAGTAAATATACTCGAGATGGCAAGACCAAAATGTTGTATATGAAGAGGCTCTGCAAAATTGATAAAAATCAACCATCAAGGAATTGTTTCATAATCGCAGATCGTCATTTCTTTCATCCTTGCAGCCATCCACCAATTCAACTTCGATATTACTTTACCGTTACAATCAATCGATTTTATGATTAAACTGTTTTACTTAGCAGTATTTGTAAATGCATCCCACATCACCGTGTATTTGTAAATCTCTTTGTAATTTAAACAGGAACTGAAAAGGGAACAGGATAGGACATGAAACAGTGTAATGGGACCGGGAACTGGAAATAACCCCCGATTTTCCGGGTATTACTGGGTAATTCAACTAGTATAATGTATATGGATGTCACAAATTGATGATTTGAGTATTAATTTTATCATGTCCAAGTAAGCATTGGGTAAGCAACAAGATCCAGTTTATCATGGCGATATGTATGCAGCTGCCAAATAACTACCAGAGTTTGCCATTTCATAATTAATTTCATATCTTATAATATACATATATCTGCAAGACAATTCGAGTTTAATTTCTCTACGATTTGGAGGGAGATGTATCCTGATGAAAACAAACTACCCAATTCCTGAAACTGAAACTCGTTATATAAATGGTGACAGTGCCAACACATAGACAAACAAAACCAACACTAACCTATTCGCATTGTGAATAACGTCTTCAGTCTAGCTCAACTATCAAGGAATTCAGGTACAAGGGAAAAAGTTCTTTATCGATCACTTACATAACGAAAACAAAATAGGTTTTCGTACCCTTAAATGGGAACGGATGGTAGGACAGGATTTCATGACAGTAGAAAAGTTAAAAAGTTTAGAATGACATGGTAAACAGCAAGTTAAATTCTTGAATATGGATATCGATTGAATAAAGACAAATACAATATTGGGGATAAAACAGATTGGCGTTGTTCAGTTTGAGACAGAATTGTTAGAGAAACTTGACCATGTAGTATTACATATGTTGTGGAACCTTGCAATATACAGAAGAATAACGAGAATGGTTATCGGACGGTACGCAACAATTAGTTACTATGAATCATTCGGTATGTATTGAAATAAGTGATCAGCAGATAGTTTAGATATACGAACAGAAGTTTAACTAATTCGAACTCGTAATAATTAGTAAATATCAGAAAGGATAATACATAGCATACTGAAGGAGAGAAAATATGGGAACTAAGATGTTTATAGCATTTTGATTATTTGTAGTGTAACTAGGAAACAGAGGAGAAGCAATGAAAGAGAAGGAAAAATCAAACTAGTAACAAATGGGTGGTATTGTAACATTCGCATGACATTGACTCAATAAGAAATTAGAGAATAATTACAAGAAACAAATATATTCATTTATGACATAAGAGGATTTCAATTATCTAAATTGATGCACTTACTCTTAAAATGTATCATACATATAAACAGCAAAAAATAATTCAGTCTTAAGTTTAATCTCTCTTCAATTCTCGCTTTATACATACATACATACATACATACATACGTACATGCGTTCGTACATACATACACACATAGATGCATGCATACATGCATACATGCATACATACAAACATACATGCGTACATATGTACATACATACGTACTTGCATATATATATATATATATATATATATATATGTATATATTACTCCCTCTCTATACATATATGTATATGATATATGTTTCTATCTATCTATCTATCTATCTCTATATATGTCTATATATATGCACACTGAATATACGTTATCTATATATATATATGTATAAATGAGAATGTATGTCTGAGTGCCTGTGTGTCTGTGTGTGTGTCTGTGTGTCTCTGTGTGTGTCTGTGTGTCTCTGTGTGTGTCTGTGTGAATCCCTAAAACTCCAGAACTACACTACCAATTTCATTCAAATTTTACACATGCCTTACTTAGGGTCCCGGTTGTGTTTTAGTAAAACAAAAATTAACTTCTTGAATAGTTCGAGCCCACAGCAACATAATATCTCCTCCACTATATAAGTATTACGTGTCAAAAGTGAAATAAAAACACTCATGTCAAATACTTTCACTTTAAAAATGAAACTTTTCCACTATTTCAGTATCAAAACTGAAACAATCACATTTCGAGACTGTAATTTGGGGGCGGGGGATTAATTTACACTGCATACGAACGAAAAGAATGGTAATAATAAATCAAAATGTTGAATGACGTCTACTCGAACCCACACTCCAGTTAACGTCATTGAACGTTTTTAGAAAAAAAAAAAAATTGACACGTGTTATTTTTGTCTCTTTCTCCTTGCTGTGTGTTGCTAGTTCTGTATACTTTGTGGACGACTGACATGCGCGAAGTGTGAGTTGGCCAATGTCAATACAAAATTTTATTTTCATTTCCTTTAAAACAATGCATATTTACGGATAAATTACCACCGGATGATAATTATCGCAGAAGTTGCAAGGTAAGACATAAAATTCTTTGTCTCTCTGTAATAATTATTGTGGCACTTACCGTTAAATTAGCAGTTCCATACATGTGCTATTTCGTTCATTTGCTTATATTTCATAAATTTACACAGCATACAAAAATACGGACATACTATATACGGTACGTTATTAAACACACACATACACACCTGACGACTTAATTTTTTTATTAACCACAAAGGGTCGAAACACAGAGGGAACAACACAAAGGCAGAAAAAACGAAAAGAATGGTAATGATAAATCAAAAGGTGGAATGACGTCTACTCGAACCCCACACTCCAGTTAACGTCATTGAACGTTTTTAGAAAAAAAAAATTGACACGTGTTATTTTTGTCTCTTTCTCCTTGTTATGTGTTGCTAGTTCTGTATACTTTGTGGACGACTGACCTGCGTGAAGTGTGAGTTGGCCAGTGTCAATACAAAATTTTGTATTCATTTCCTTTAAAACAATACATATTTACGGATTCATTACCGGATGATAATTATCGCAGAAGTTGCAAGGTAAGACATAAAATTCTTTGTCTCTCTGTAATAATTATTGTGGTATTTACCGTTAAATTAGCAGTTCCATACATGTGCTATTACGTTCATTTCTTTATATTTCATAAATTTACACAGCATACAAGAATACGGACATAATATATATTTACAATTGCTTAAAAAAATTAAGATTAATGTATATTGTTTCTATGTTCATAGTTTTTTGTTTACAATATTGAAAAAATATGCCACCAAAGAAAAGACGTAATCCCTCCAGAAACACGTATAAAGCGAGGACGATTACAGAAAACATTGAACGTTTTTAGAAATAAAATATAATTTGACATGTGTTATTTTATTTTTGTCTCTTTCTCCTTGTGGTAGATATTTTTTCTAATTGAATTTGCTTGAAAAAATATACTTTTCTTTATATTAAGCAATTCATTATAATTACTTTTACGATGTGCCTAAACAAAAACCATCGTTATAGATCAGCATTTCTCAATTCTTTTCGCGATTTGGCTTCCCTTGGACATTGAAAAAAAATTATTTCGGCTCCCCAGTGTTAATGAAAAATTTAATCCAGCTTCCCATGTATCTGAGATAGACCAGCCGGCCCATGACAATTATGTCAAAAGGGGGGACCCGCAGAACTATATTTTCCCAATATCAGCTATGGCATACTGTAATACTTAATGCTGAATCATTAGAACAACGTTTAACACGCCAGATTAGACAGAGGCTTTCGGAAATAGATCACATGCAAATTCGCTCTTCGCAACACCAAGAGCTGCTTTCAGATATGATCCATCCTATTCCTATAAAAATGATAATTCTGTACAAAATGTTGTGCTAAACTCAAATTGTAGTTTCTGCAAAGTTTTCAAATTTCCAAATGAAACTAATGGCATGTGCTGCTCGGGCGGTAAGGTATGAGTGCAAGCACTACCAACAACTTACCGTCTCCCATTGCAACCCATTTCTAGAATGTACCCATTTACCTAGAATATCTCCATTACACCTCCATTCATTCGACTGTCAACCATACGACGGGTCATGTTAGACGTAGCGCTGACCGCCTCAAAGGAGAGTATTCCACTGAGCTTTTCGTAGGGTTAGAAAATTACATACCTTCACCCCCAATTTTCCATGATAGGTTAGCACTTAGAATCCTCCAATCTTCCGATGTATTACATGTCGATTAGTCGAATTAGACCATTATTTACTCCACAAATGGTTTGTCGTCAATGCTGCACTTTCCTGATTCACATGTTTTAACATAACTGTAATATATATATATATATAAATAAACTATACCATTTTAATCCCGGGTGTCTCTTCTAGTCTAGTATATTCCGCCATTCGTCTTTCAACAGAAGAAAGGAGAAATGACGGACGAACGGACTGAGAGAGAGAGAAAGAGACAGAGAGACAGAGAGAGAGAGTGAGATGGGTGGGGGAGAAATAAGACGCGAACGGATAGAAATCAGGTATGAATGCTGTTCGTGTAATGTTCAGAATGAAGAAATATTCGGGTGTGTAGACGCAAGTTTGGAAGTGTGTATGAATCTGGAAACAGGTAGAAAGCTTGGGAATGTTCTGTTGTGTGGGATGGTATACTATAAACACCTGTACGGAGGTGTGCAAATCTGGAAGTAGGGTAGCGTTGGTTCGTTGGTATAAGGTTGGTTGTGTTTGCCAGTCATGCTTAGGTGGGTGATGTAAAAATGTGTGAATAATTTGATGAGAGCGATTTCAGGTGCGATGAGTAATGATACTGGCGAAGCACAAGGGATGACAGGAATAATTTGGAAAGTGTTATTGATGTGTGCACTTCCGTATAGCAAAATACATAGGGATAGGAAAACATATTTTAGAAGACATCGAGATTTTAATCTCTAGCTTGAAAACAAACGTTAAGTATATGAAGTCTCTGAAGAGAGGAAAACGCAAATAAATTGGTAAACGTTACGCAACAATAGTGAAAGATGCGGAGGGTTCAGTAATGTCTAGTTAATGGTGTAATCGAAGAAAGGGAAAACATATATATGATAAGAAGAAACTTCTGTGATGTACAGGTGAGAAGTCAGGTGCGATACACATGATGCGTAAAGAACATGGAGGACGTAAGAAACTTTGGATAGTTTTGCATTCCAGTGGACAGGAATGGGTGAAATGTCACAGAAGTGATGTACGGAGGGTAAAGCGTTTTTACAAGTCGCTGAATGTGTAGCGCTGAAGTTAGTAAGTTGTAATCTAAACATGTCAGCGAATATAAGATTACCGAAGTGTTAATGTGTGTGTGAGTGAGTCCAAGAGCACGTGCCTAGGTGTATTAATATAGGAGGGTATGAAAAGTAGGTGTGTGTGCTTGTGTTCCAACTCTTCCTTCCCACACAAATAAAAATACTCACACACATGCATTCCCATGCATATATTTTACACTCTTCAATTCTACATGCAGTGTAAAATATATGCATGGGAATACATGTGTGTGAGTATTTTTATTTGTGTGGGAAGGAAGAGTTGGTATGCGTATTTCCACGTGCCTTTGCGTGTGTATATATGTTTGTGTATCTGTGTGTGTGTGTGTGTGTGTGTGTTTGCGTGTGTGTTTCAACTTAGCAAAATAGAGGATGCCTAGACACGTATATGTGTGAGAGAGAGAGTTCGAAGACTAGATCTGTGTAGGTTTGTGCGTTTCGCATTAGAAATTGCAATATGAAATTTACCACGACGTAATTCCAGTAAATAGAAAAAAAAAACAAAATTGTATCTAAGCGTTAATATATCAGTGGGTGAAGGAAATGGATGGGTTACATACTACATATATTTCAAAAGACTCACTGAAAGCATATACTGTAAGTTTAAACAGATATGTTTCATTGTTGCTTCAAATCGGGTACTATTCTTAATGTAATTCAAAAGTCAAGCGACGAACTTAATAAAATTGTTATTATAACTAAACAAAAACGCAAACTTTAGCATGCACACACATAGACACCCACCCCAACACACTTATACTTATATATACGTATATCTATCTATCTATCTATCTATCTACTTTAGCATCTGTTAAAGTCATGACTATAGTACATTTTAATCCTTTTTCAGAATAGTGAGCAAATTTCCATATCAGTACTTCATATATATGTTGGGTGAAGAATGGCACTCGCTTTATGCCGTTAGAGCCCAAATATATTTTAGGATAATTCTTCACAAGATGACGAAATGTCGAAGATTTCCAATTGACAGTTGATGAAGGAACCAGAGTTGTGTTTTGTCGTTTCCTCTTTCCTGTCAATACGCAAACAGAGACATCACACTAGCACGTATGACGCATACACATACACGCACGCACGCACACACACACACACACAATACAAACAATACAAAAGCACACACACGTACAAACACACATATTCCAATTTGTTAGTTGCCTGAAGTTCAACGGCCTTTTATCGATTGGCAGTGCAGTCTTTAATATCACTAATGCTACTTTAGACTATAAACTCGCACAATTGCGCACAAATACATAAAGACGAACACAGAAGCGTAGATAAACAAGTAGATGTATCTATAATGTTTTCATATGTGTGCATGTTTGTTTAATACCAGTAACAGTACTGAGGATTTCAGTAGTATTTACTCTTATTATCAAGTAGCCGATTAAAAAGAAAGAGAAAAAAGAAAAAAAAACACTGTATTCAAAAAATAATTTGTAGGTTGATAAACTGACAAAAATTGATTTATGGTACAGTTATAATTACTAAAATGCTAACATTTCGATGTATAAATAAAGAAATGTGCTGGCCGAATCGTTAGCATATCGGCATTTCGATCGTCTTTACGTTCTGTGTTCAAATTCACCGTGGTTAATTGTGCGTCTTTTCGGGATCGACATACCTTCTCTCCTGAAATTGCTGGCCTTGTACCAAAATTTAAAACCAGTATTTCATGTTATAAATATGGCAGTTGAGCAAGTTGTTATGAAATGAGCAGAGAGCTGAATGAGTTGGCAGAGAGATACAAAAAGAAAAGAAAGACGGGGAAAGAAGTGGCAATGGATACGCATATGAATGGAAGTGATTTTACATTGGAACAAAATTAAATGGAAGATTCTAGGTGAGGAATGAGTGGAAGAGAAAGAAAAAGTCAAAAGCATGGAAAAATTGCAATTTATTTTATCTGATTCTACCATAAATATATATTTTTTTTAATTATAGTATTTTATTGTGTTTCCGTTTGTTGTATTTCTCAATATCCAAAAAAGGACATGCTATTCTCGACGGAAGATTGTCAACATTTACACAGTATTTTAATATTTTTCATGCTTGCATATATGATGTCGGAGCTTTTGGATTTGCGTTACTTCATTTTATTACTTTATTGTATTACACTGTATTTATTTACAACAATGACATCGTTGTAACTGAAATTTTACTTCTAACTTCCAGTATTTGTCATATATGCTTCCCTTACTATCCTATTCTTTACTTTAACAACCCACCCTTTTTTTTCATTCTTCGTATTATTTTCAACATTGCACGTGTATTTTTTACCACTTTACATCTGTTATTCCCCTCTAGCAGCGCGTAGCATACAACGTTCCATTCATCTCTCTAGATTATATGATAATCTCTCTTTTGGAATATTCACTTTTTCCATTACGACTTCAGAATAAATACGTAGCATCTCACAAACAATTCAGACTTATTTACACGTGCACTTCCTTTCTGATTCCACCTCTCTCTCTTTCTCTCTCTCTCTCTCTCCCTCTCTCCCCCTCTCTCTCTCTCTCTCTCTCTACATTAAGTGATTTCTAGACGGCATGTCTCCAGATATGCCTTTTTATTAGTTTCTAAAGTTTCCTGTCTCCTTATCAGTATATCTGACCTCGAGGTAAAAACAGTACCACGTACGATTCACAAAGATACAATGAATGACTTATTACTCACCATCACTCTCTCACACTTTTAATTTTATCTCAAATATTTCCCTTCCCTAAGTTCTGTATTGTTCCCTTTATATCCCTTCGTCTCCTCTTGTGTTACCCCAATCTATCTTGCTGTTTTTCTGTTCCTTTCTCCTTCATTTTCATTGTTTGTGACTGTTGCGTCTGTCAACAAGTTAATATTTCGTTTCTACAAGACAGTAAAGTAGCTGAAACATTAGCGGCATTTCGTCTGTTTTCGTGTTCTGAGTTCAAATTCCAACGCGGCTGACTTTGCCTGTCATCCTTTCGGCATTTGATAAAGTAAGTTACAGTTGAACACTATTCCTGGTTCCACGAATTTTCTAGCCTTGTGCCAAAATTGTTCAGCCCTCATATACACTTAGACACAAGTACGTATGGATATACATACATATACACGCACATACAAACACGCAACCACACGCGAGCGCGCACGCACACACACACACACACACACACACAAACGTATATTCTTAGTCTCACAGTGGGGATGTCAGAAGGGTTGTATGCAATCACTCGAGAATTTCTGCGATTCATCTCAGCGTCCACAGTGAACCTCTCGTGCACAAACACGGAAGGTTTTCCTGCAGCTTGATACAACAAAGCTTTGGCCTTGGCTGTTAGGAGGTGACGGCGTCGTCGAACATAGCTTGTCATACCAAAGTTACTTTTCTCCTTCAGAATTTTACGTGACGTTGATGTTCTCAAAAAGGTCATGAAGTGTATCTAAGTTACGTAGACCAATAGAGATTTATTCTGAAGTAATAACAGTTGCTTTTATTTAGTAATTAAACTGCTTGCTTTGTAAACTTGCAAAAAAGATATTAGGTTTCATATTATTTTCGACGTCAGATGTTGTTATCTCGTACTCCTTGTCTATTTATCGCAATCTCATTCATTTTCTTGGAGTAATTTTACTTGTTTGCAAACTTTACGTATTCCATTGTCTAAATGTTCTTCGTTTGTATTCCTGAAGATATTATTTTTGTACAATCGACTCGGACATATTCAATGCATATATCTTGGATTGCTGACGTAAACTGCGGGAATCGGGATGCCATTGTCTTTCAGGGAATTGTCTTTTATCTGTTGTAATATTCAGTTTGTTGATCTTGTTCACTAAATGATCAGAAATGTATACGATTCCTTCTCCTTCCTTCCCCCCCTCTCTCACTCACTCTATATGTAAAATATTCATCTCTATTTATACACACATACATAATCCTGAATACATTTCTGAGAGCAAATGTATCTCATTAAGTTTGAATTGTGTATTATTAAACATAACTGCAGGCAAGACATTAATACGAACAATTCGTAAAGTATTTGTTTGCGCTAACAAAAATATTTATAACAGAAAATTTGAATCATTATATTTCATAACAAATATTTTCAAATTAAAAACCTTTTGTAAAACAACTTAAACGTATGTTAAATCTTACAGTGTCTCACTAATAAAGTCTATTGACAAATATGAAAGGTCAGGAAATATGTAGAATTTTAACGCCTGTGTTTTTTTTTTTGTTTGAAATTGCAAGAAAGTTTTCTTACTGACAATAGTTTTATAAATAGCAAACCATATTGTACTGTATATTATCAGCGATATTTGGATCGAAAACGTAGAAACCAATGCCTATATTTATTGATAATCAGAAATTAAATGCGTAAAGATTTATCCCATTTCCCCACCCCCACAAATATTTTTTAACGCTTCTAACCTCGCCGTAATTTTTCCATGAGACATGCACTCTATAAATGCATGCTCAATAACAGTCACATGCATAGATTTCAGTTGGTGATTTACATGATATTTTGAAAGCTAATATTTATGTATTTATTTATATTTGTGACATATATATATATATATATATATATATATATATATGTGTGTTTCAGC
>NC_068992.1:986869-987469 GCF_001194135.2 Octopus bimaculoides
AGAGTCAACATGACTTTTTGATCCCTTGTACGGAATGTCCTCAGTATCCACCCTGCCAGCTGTCTGCACTTTGCTGTCAACTTGACAATGTGCATGTGAAATGATGCATCACTACACATGTTGATGCCCAGATCTCTTACTGTTTGTGGTTCTGAGATTGCAGTACCGCCAGGCCCTGTGTATGCCAGTTGGGAGGTACTTGTGGTCTTGTAGCGCAGTAGTTGAAATTGTTTTGCATTGAACTGCATATTATTTTGCTCTGCCCACTCATATATTGCATTTAGGTCATTCTGCAGGCTTACAATATCATCAGGATTCTTTATTGCCTGAGATATCTTTGTGTCATCAGAATAGCTAGTGACAGCATAGCTAGTGACATGTATATATAATATATATATATAATATATATATATATATATATATATATATATGTATATATATGTTTATATATGTATATATATGTTTATGTTTATATATGTATATATATGTTTATATATATATATGTATATATATGTTTATATATATATATGTATATATATGTTTATATATATATATGTATATATATGTTTATATATATATGTTTATATATATATGTATATA
>NC_068992.1:987479-987663 GCF_001194135.2 Octopus bimaculoides
TATATGTATATATATGTTTATATATATATGTTTATATATATATGTATATATATGTTTGTATATATATGTATATATATGTTTGTATATATATGTATATATATGTTTGTATATATATGTATATATATGTTTATATATGTTTGTATGTATATGTATATATATGTATATATATATATATATATATATA
>NC_068992.1:987673-989001 GCF_001194135.2 Octopus bimaculoides
TATATATATATATATATATATATATATATATATATATATGTATGTGTGCAGGTATGTATGCATGTATGTATATGTATATTGGTATATCTATCTATCAATCTCTATTTCTCTCTGTCTGTATATATATATATATATATATATTTATTTATATATATATATATATATATATATATATATATATATATATATATATATATATATATATCGTGACACCAGAAATTTAGGCCTGCAAGGGACTGGCGTTCCTTACAGTGGCAACTTTGTTCTCGCAGCTTAAATTCTTTGGGACTTTGAATATATTCCCGGTTTACGCACCTTCATGGTCACACAAAATATAAGAAATATACAGTAGATTAAAAGGAAGTTTGAAATTGGAAGAAATATCCCTATTCCCTTTTATTAGTACTGAAGGAGAACTAGATCCTGCTGATATATAAAGTAAAATATGTAATGCTAACCAAACAAAATATGAAGCGTCTTAGAATATTTCCGGAAAAAATTTGATCGACAATTGTCAGGAAATGTATTATTTTCAATTTATAATGCAGACAATATACGAAAAAGATATCAATTGTCATTTCTTAAACTGTGCCATCTAAAATAAATTAATTAAGAAACCCTTGTGAAAAAGATGCGTAGGATAAGCAAAACAATCGAGAATAGATTGCAATCACAAAATCTTAAAAAAACGAGCCACTTGCTTGAAAGGAGCTATATTTCTCACTAATTCTAAGTGTGATAGATCTACTTTGAATACTGGATAGATTTTTGAATATTTGGACCATAGAAGAAATATTGCTAAAAGCAAAATCGTTATGAATATAGAAAAGATAAGTGTGATAAATAAGAATACAACTATTACCCACAGAAATCATATTACATGCTTGAAATTAAAAATAGATGGAATATATTATTATCAAATGAATAGTATGACGTCAATTGAACACTCATACTGACAGGATATAAATCTATCTGTTCAAACGCACAAAATTACAAAGGGGAATGTGATTAGTTTTTAATTAAAATACTTGCATGAAACGCTGGTATTATTATATGAAAGATAGAAATAAAAACATGTAAGTTAACGACATTTCTGTAACAATGTATCAAACTTCTAATTTCCACTACTGCCTTCTCCATAGACAAAGACCAGAATTTAGATAATAGTAATTTCAAAATTTTGGAACAAGGCCAGCAGTTCTGGGAGTGGGGGGGGGGGCATTGCTCAAATGATACTTATTTTATCGACTCCGAAAGGATGAAAGGTAAAATAGACATCGGCAACATTTTAACTCAGAACGTAAACACAAACAAAATGCGATGGTCAC
>NC_068992.1:989048-991893 GCF_001194135.2 Octopus bimaculoides
CGCTGCCGCCCGCTGCCGCCCGCTGCCGCCCGCTGCCGCCGGTCAGCCACGAGCATCGGCAACCTATCCGACCCGTTTTGAAATGCCGTTAGCCATTTGCCAGGCGTGCTAATGATTCTGCCAGTGAGCTGGCAGAGTCTCTTTGTTCATTTCGACTCATAACTGTTGCATGCGGTGTCTATGATTTTAATGGCCATTAGATACAACGCGAATTACGATAGCTGTTATATGTTTGTATATAACTAGTACTTCATAGCTAGTATTGGTTGACTCAACAACTACCAAATGAGAATGCAGTAAACTGTACATAATATTACTCACTATTTGGTTTGGAGTGTTTCTATAAAAAGACATTTTAGTCAATATAGCGTTTGAAATGTATTGCAAATTCTACACAGACATGAACGAAACATTCTCATTACTATTTTAGATTGTCGCTACTGTCAGCGAGCAGCCTCTCGGTTCAGGTGCTAAGAAAATCATGAGTTAAAATATACTTCATGTATAAGGGAAGTCTCGTGCAAAAACGTGATCACATGTAAACTAATCATTCAAGGAACACGCTCTCGCATACACACAAAAAACAAACGTACAAATTGATTCACAACAAACAACCAATCATATCTTAATGTTTTAGACTAATACTTTTGAATTGATCATACACGAAAAAATATCTTCGCATGTAGGTTTAAAAGAAAACGGAACGCATATAGCATTTCTTTATCTATACGCACATACATACATACATACGTACACACATACATGTTGTTGTTGTTGTTGTTGTTGTTGGCACTCCGTTTCTTACGACGTCGTGGGTTCCAGTTGATCCGATCAACGGAACAGCCTGCTCGTGAAATTAACGTGCAAGTGGCTGAGCACTCCACAGACACATGTACCCCTTACGTAGTTCTCGGGGATATTTAGCGTGACGCAGTGTGACAAGGCTGACCCTATGAATTGCAGGCACAAAAGAAACAGGAAGTAAGAGTAAGAGAAAGTTGTGGTGAAAGAGTACAGCACGGTTCGCCACCACCCCCTGCCGGAGCCTCGTGGAGTTTTAATTATTTTTGCTCAATAAACACTCACAACACCTATTTTCTTTTGGTATAAAAGAATGCAAGTGTGATTGTCTGTATTATATGCATGTTTGCATATCCATATTTGTCACTGGAAGTAAACCGTAGGTAACATTTTGCCAGTTTTTTTACATGCATTGTTAAAAATAACGCTGGAAACAAATCATTACCTTCATATTTTACAAGACATGTCTGACCATGTTTTTCAAGTTATAAGTTTTGATATACTCATGAAAGATTTCCAACACATAAAACAGTGAATTATTTTCTTTTCCCAGTGCATATTCTTTTGTCATTTGTTAGAAATTCGTCATAGACAAAATGGCTACTACACAATTCATAGTGGCATTTTACCTATTGTTCACTTTTTTCATGCTTGGAAGACAATGATTTCCTTCGAAAATCTAACAGTGATATTCAGTAATATTTTGCGTAATTAACATTATTTACTAATTGACTCTCAACATTATGTTATTAATATAATATTTCGGTTGAAGAAATAAAAAAATACGCATAACAAATGAACAAAACTCTGATGTTGAAAATAAATGGAATGAATTTCAAAGATTTCTGCTTCTCTCATGATCCATAGTATATTAGGTGTTCTAATCGCAGAATCAGGATGCTATTTATGTCAATGGACTTACTATAAATACTAAGAACATTTATTGTCATAAACCTATTCGCTGAGAAATTTTCACCGTATTATTTATGCCAAACTAACAGATTTCAACTGTGTGTTTCTGTTCGAATGAATCTAAACACATCGTTTGAAGGCATACGCTTATGAAAAGCAACAACGATATAATTTTATAAGAGTGGACACTTATTTATTTGTCGAGTGTTTCCTCCTATGATCCGAAAATCATGTTAGTACAGCATTTTAATAGTTCTGCATTAAAGAACGAACCTATTCTTGATGTTTTAATGTGACCCGTAAGTTAAACATAACCCCTAAGATCATCTTGTTTGATGTCAAATAAATGTCGTAAAACTATAACTGAAACATAGCTTCATAAATATTCAATTTTTATTCGCCAATATTGAAGGCATTACATTCACTGTCATCATGTTTCAATAAATCGAACGATGACATAATCCTTGCAGTGTGTAATTCATTAATACTCGCGCTTTTGAATGCGCTCATACATTTCTATGCTAACTTCCTTCTCATTTCGAAAGGTTTCGGTTATCTGGTTAAAGCATCCACGATTCCTACCTTTTCTGCGATATATCAAGGTCTTTACTCAAGAAACTAAAACGAGGCTCTAGCGTTTACCGATTTACTGAGGTCGAATTATATACATATATATATATATATATATATATATATATAATGTATACATATGTGCATGTATATATATATATATATATATATATATATAATGTGTGTGTGTGTGTGTGTGTGTATATATTAGTGTGTGTGTGTGTGTGTATATCTATATTAGTGTGTGTTTATGAGTATATGTATAGATATATGTGTGCATATTTAAGTATATATATATATATATATAGATAGATAGATAGATAGCTGAGGACCCAATATTGCAACAGCTTGCGTTTCAGGGTAGGGACCAGAACTGCTTTACATCTTGCGAATGAACCTAAGAGATCTGCAAGGTGTAAATGTGGAAACATTCAAAAAGCATTTGAACAAATTTCGATCTGAGATCCCAGATGAGCCCACATCACGGCAGGGGACACAAAGAAGGGCAACTTCGTCCACCTCAAGTCTTCACCAAAAAAAAAAAAAAAAAAACTACCGAAAG
>NC_068992.1:991903-998041 GCF_001194135.2 Octopus bimaculoides
TACCGAAAGAAGACACTAAAACGCTGAAAGGTGGTGCTCCGGCATTACCCCAGCCTCTGACTGAAACCAGTGTATTAAAAAGAAGAATATAAGAATATGTATTACATGTGTGTGTATATATATATATACACATATAAATATGTGTGTGCGTGTGTGTGCATGCGTGTGTGTATGACATAGATACAGAACATAAGTTAATGATATTTCTCTTTTTTTATAATGCATGCTCCAATAAGACCCCATCCACACACACTCACACACGCACATCATAATCTTCAAATGATAACATCAAAATATAAGAAACAAATTAAATGTACTTACATAGCAAAACTTACACCTAGACAAAGCAAAATTAATTACTTCAGTAATAAATAAAAGATAACAGCGGTTACACGAAACTCAATGGTAACAGAGAAACCATAAAGATATGCAGATATAACTGACGTACACATACACACACACACACACGCACGCACGCACACGCACACACGCACACACACATAGACACTCAGGCGTACGTATCATAGAAAATAAAAATAAAAAACTATAAATATCGAAACTACAGCAATGAAGATAATGTAAAAAAATAATAGACGCGTAGCTGAAGAGAATAAAGGAAGACAAGTGTTTGAAGACAATAAAAAAAGACTTGAAAAATAAATAAAACGGGAAGAGGAAACAGGGTTATACGTAAAGAATCGTAAAGTTAATAACGTAACAAAAATGTACATACGTTTATGCTACTAGTAAATCCAACGACCGCATCGATAATAAATTAATTGGGGAAGCATTGAGAGACCTGGAGTTCAAAGTACAGAATCATAGACACGAGTGGACATATAATATGCATTAACGATCTGTAGTGACAAAACATATCAATGGAGCTGCGTCATTTTATGTACAAGTACGCCAAAAAGATATTTAAATAAACATAAAGGAAATCTATAAACATTAGTATTAATATCAAAACTTTATTACCTATAGCAGAAAAGAATATTAATAACGTTAATAATAAGTTCAACTACCTATTGAATATAATATAATATCATATAATATCATATTATAATACACTAACTTAATAGTTACAACAAATTATACATGAGACAAGACTCAATAGATAATTATAGCATTAATATTAGCAAGACAAGTGACTGAAATTATGATTTCAAATCAATTAAAAAATTATACAAATGTATACATAATAGAAGTGATAGAGACCTACTGATCGGTGGAAATAGATTTCGTAGTTCCATGAACGACTTAAATATACGAGGGAGCGCTGAAAAGTTCCTAGCCGTTAAGGATGTCGTGAAAGGGTAGGTAGAGCTGTTACGTTTAATGGGGCAGTAGGACAACTATTTAGTAGAAGATATGAAAAACGTACCATGGTATACAATATACCTTTCTCGCTTTTACAGTTTTAACACATGATGTCAGTGGAGTTTAATAAAATTATAGCACTGGCGTTTATGTAAATCCTCTTTTTGCAAGGCAAAGGAGGGGCGAATATCCATGGCAAGACGCAGGAAGTCTTAATGGTTGGCTACCCATATTACTCCACAGTGAAAATCTGGGTCTCAAGCTTTAAGACTGGTAATTTCGAGGTCAGCTGTGAACTCCGGTCAGGACGGCGAATTGCCGCGACCTAAGACAACAAATCCAACGTTGTGCACGCCATTATTCTCGAGGACTACCGGATTTCAGCTAAATTCATATCTGAGAATCTGGGCATTCCCGAGAAAGAGTTGGCCACACCACCCACAACATTCTGGATGAGAAAGCTTTCCGCAAAATGGCTGACGAAATGCCTGAACGCAGATCAGAAGCGCTTCATAGAAGCGGCATCAAATAGGGTTTTGTACCGGTTTGCAGCGGGAGAGGCTGATGTTATGGTACGTTTAGACACCATGAATGAAACTTGTCTTCATCATTATGATCCCATACCAAACAGTCATGAATGGATGGTGTCACAGCGGTTCACCGCATCTCAAGAGATCCAGAATGGAAAGATTCTGGCTTCAAGTGGAAAAATTCTGTTTTCAGCTGGAAAGATTCTGGTTTCAGTGTTTCGGAAAAAATGGAGCACTTCTCATAAAATATCTCCCAAAGCGTCGCTCTATCAACGCAGAATACTACATGTCTCTGTTGGACTAACTGCTTGAAGTTTTGGAGCAGAAACGCCGTGGAGAGCTGAGCCGTGGTTTCCTGTTTTTTGCAAGACAATCCACCAGTACACCCAGCACATAAAGTGCTACGGAAAATACACAACTTTCGCTTCGAATTGGTAGTCCACCCAGTCTACTCTCCTGACGTGACCATCTCCGACTATCACTTCTATCCACAACTGAAGAAACATCTCAAGGGAACGAAATCTTACTCCGATTCGGCAGAGATCGCTGCTGAAGAAGCCTGGCTGGAGGCCCAACCTGCTGGGTTCTTTTTACAGTGCTTAGAAAAACTGAAGGATCACTGCAATAAGTGTTTGAATCTGAAAGGGGAATATGTTGCATAATATCATAATTAACTGATCCTCCTGTATTTTCTTTTACCCAAAGCCAGCAACTTTCCAGCACCCCTCGTACATATTTGGCATCTATGACTTGTTTTTTTGCTAGTCTTTCTTTTCAGAAACAATAGCAAACTAATGCAATTTCGAAGTCTACCATATTTAACAAAGAGCTAGATAGAAAATGTTTATTATTATTAAAGGTGTGTTTTTGAATAGAATTGCGCGACTTGATCAAGTTCGTTGTACAAAATTATTATTTGTTTCTTATATGCATTTAGATATTATATTATTTTGAGTGCATTTCTCTTCTACAGGATACATCAGAGATGTTCTGTTGCAATTACGAGTACTAACAAGTCGGAAAACATAACATTACTATCTAGATTATGATTTTCTGTATGAGAATAGTAAAGAGCATGCTCAATAAGTTATCGGAATTATGCTGTTTCTAACGTGAAGCTGTAGGGACAGATTTATGCTTTCCTATCGTCTCACACCTTGTCATACCACTAATCCATCTATACTCAAATGTATTCTATTGTTCTCTAGTCTTCTGTCTGTTTTATATACTCTATTTCTTAAATAATTGTGATGGTCGGAATTTTAAAATACAAAAATAGACCATATTCTAGTTAAAAAATTGGTACTATCTACGTTTCAGCGGAACATAGGCACCAAGTTTTTTGGGGGGCCTTTGATATGCGATGATTCCACTGTTAGAGAATAGTGGATAAAACCAGGTAATATTCATTCTTTATCATCTTTATAAAGGATTCCACACCAAGTATTAGAATCATGCATCCTTTCTAAATGGACTTCTTGAAATCTCTTCGTCTACTGTTGTTTCATTAGATCTATATTCGTCTAATAATCGATTATCGCAAGTGTTACCATCATTTCAGTTATGACTAATTAGTATATCTGCACTTCTATAATTAGAATATGTAGAAATTCCTAAGTTATCCAGGATCCTGCAGACAACAATATAACATTTCTGAAAGTGGTGTTTGGTTTAGTATTATTATTTGTGTTATGAGATACATATCATAGAGTTTCATCGGTGTCTCTAGGTTTATCCAATCAAACAGCAAAATTATTTTTAACAGTGATGTATCTTCTTTTACGTCACGGTCAGGCTGATGAATTGTTGGAGAAATTCATTCTAATAAAACAACAGTCTCCTAAGCCAAACATATGGCTTTATTTTCTTACTAGTGTCCTAAAATAAACACTAATTTTTAGTAGATTATTGATCGCACTATGAATGACTTTAAAAAATGCTTCATACAAGTGTCCTAAAAATACTTATTTTTCACGTTATAACCATCAGTAGCTACAGACGAATTTGTAATATTCGATACATTAAGGCGGCGAACTGGTAGAAATGTTAGCACGCCGGGTGAAATGCTTAGTCGTGGTATTTTGTCTATCTTTACGTTCTGAGTAAAAACTTCTGTCGAGGTCGAGCTTGCCTTTCAACCTTTCTGGGTCGATAAATTAAGTACCAGTTACGTACTGGGACCTCCCACCCCCCAAAAAAATTCAGGGCTTCTGCCTAGAGTAGAAAACAATATTCGATATATTGTTATCAAAGACTGCTCGTTAGCGAAAAGGTTTCAAATTTTAATAGAAATATTTACAGCTCATCTTATATGAGACCAAGGGTGGTTAAAGGACTTATTAACGTACCCGAGGCATTCATTAGATCCATGGAAACAGCTAGTTCAAATTTAAGGTTAACAAAGATGTCTACGAAAAAGACACACACAGACACACACGCAAAGAAAGTCTTAAACTATCTGTCGAGGCTTAGCTAATCTTTTCTAAATACAAAAGCTAAAGCCTAGACGTGGCTGTCTGATAAGAGTTGCTTTCCAGCCACTTTGTTCTGGCTCAGTCTTATAAGCAAGTGTTTTCTATTCTAGTCTGTTATCAGATTTGGTGGACGAAGACAAAGAAGACCGCCATATACATACATAGGAAATCCACCCCGCAAAAAAATAGATGAACAAACACAAAAAAACAACAACGCGATGACGTGGTACATGTAAAGTATTAGCAGACGCTCAGGGAAGGACAGAAAGATGGTTTAACGTTTCGAGCAACGCTCTTGTTCAGAAACAGAGGCAAGTCTAATAGAAAGGAAGACAGAGGAAGAAAATCGCCAACGATTCACATGTGGTTACATTTTGAAATGACCAGTACATACATACATGATGTGATTATCGGCCCGTGACTCGAATCCAATATTGATTTCTTCTCTTGGACGAATATTCGGACCACTTGTGGCGCTGGCGAATGAATGTCGTTAACGAGTCCAATGCTTGCGTATAAAACGCGATTGGACAGGCCACATGTTAATGTCGGAGTCGGTCGTGGTTACTGGTGTCTGGCTTTCCGTTGGCGTTGTTTATCCACCTCTCTTATTCTTTCTCTTTCAAATAATGACATTTTTTGTTTATGTTTTGCCAGTTGTTCAAACAGCTGGATACGGTCGTGATGTGATGACGCAAAGTCTATATTTGGTATTACCTTCCAAGGTTTGGAAAAGGATTAACTTGCTCCATTACTGTCCCCTAAATGATGTTAAAATTCGAAAGGGCGGAATGTAGGGCTGGTTGGGGGAGGACTTGAATTACTTTGGTATTTACAGTGAGACTAAAACATTGATACGCATTGGTGAAATTACAGACAGACACTTGCATTTCTAAGCATGGGTCACTTACTTTCACTTTTTCATTAGCGTAATGAACTTCTGCGACTCGCTTGGTACTGGTGAGATTCGTTGAGCAAAACAACGCCATGTTGAAGCGATACCTGATATCCACTCCTGGTTGATCTGGAGGAAGTTCATAGACCATTGCACCAAAGTATATGGAGAAAAGTGTAGGAGCGAGATGAAAAGTATGTCCAGCCATACCATCGTGCAGGGCGTTGATCTGGAAAGCAAAAAGCTCACAACATTGGAAACATTCAAATACCATCCATATGGCTGATATTGTTACACTGTCAAAAGCCTTTTCCAGGTCATAGAAGGCAAAGAAAAGTGGCGTATGTTGTTAGTCACACCTCTTCGATATCTCCGACAGAGGAAATTATATCTGTTTTAACAGGATGCTCGAAGAACATACTGGAATTCTGGAACGACTGTTACTGGGATGATTTCAAGACGGTTGAAGTGTGTTCGAGCAAAGATCTTTCCTACAGGAGGAAGTATCGAGAAACCGCGATAGCTTCCGCAGGATTTTCTATCTCTCTTCTTGAATATACTGATGATATCTGTATCTCAGGTCAGTTGAGACCTGACAAGCAACCCCATCTTTAGAAATGAGTCGAACACTAGTCTGCAGCGGCAGTCCGCGATGTTGCTACCACACGCATGGGATGCTATCTGGTTCCGGGGCTTTACTTGCTTTCATAAACTTACTTGCATTCTAGAACGCTTGATATGACGAATGAATATTCATTCAATGTTGACGCTCAGGAAAGGAAAGAAAGAAGATTTAACGTTTCGAGCAAATCTCTTCTTCAGAAATAGAGGAAAGGATGACGGAGGAAAAAAAATCACCAGTGATTCAGATGTGGTTACGTATTGAAAAAATGCATATATATATATATATATATCTATA
>NC_068992.1:998114-999751 GCF_001194135.2 Octopus bimaculoides
ATATATATATATATATATATATATAATAAATCTCTGAACGAGGTATAAACAGTAGCAGCACGACAACGTGAAGTATATTTGCCACTTAAATGCGGCTAACCCTTAAGGGCGAATGCTACTGTAGCTTGTAGCCCCAGGAGAACATCTCCTCCAGCTGGCTATTGGCACACTTTCTATTCCCTGTCGGTATATGCAGAAGGATCATTAGTAGCAAATATTCCCTAACATGTCTACAGGTGCATAAAACAGTGATTTTCAAGTACCTGGTGCCGTAAAGGAACTGTGGATAAGGTCTAATATATACGTGATGCTTTCTTTAAAAGAATATAGTTATATTGAGGCTTTCTTACTGTACAATCACGTTTCACGTTAAATAATCTTCAATTAACTTGTCAGAATGTCTACAGTTAGTGCATGATGGTAGGCATTTTAAGGACTGGCCTCATGTTTGCCAGACGAAAAAAGCACTCGCTTCATCCTATATATAGCAATGAATTGTTAAATCTTAGGCAGTGTAAACGGGATAAATTCGTGTTTTTATGTGTATCTGTTAGCCTACGTATATGTTTCGGTATGTGTTTATTCGTGCGTCTGTTTGCTTGTGTATATGCGCGTGTGTGATAACTTTAATGACTGTTTTCATATATAATTATCCATAGAGGGAAAGAACTCATGAATAAAACAACAATATTGCGTGATGACAGTCGCATTATTAGTTTATCGAACAGCGATCTATCTTACAACAGCCACATGTCTTGTTGTTAATGACAACATAGTGTACGATCAATATTCGTTAAAATTAACATTACAAAAACATTTTCCATTCTCCCATGTTTTTTTATTGATTCCAATAACGATCGAACTTGAGGAAAGAAAGCAGGATGATAACTTTCATGATGATGACAGCAATCGACTCACAAGTGAAAGCGAGAAGTATCATAATGTGTCTTCATCTTTTCGAGATGATGATCGATAGGATGGTGTTGTTGATGATGATGATAAGGACGACGACGATGGCGATCACGATTATGATGATGGTAATGGTGGTGATAATGGCGGCTATGCCGATGTAATTACGATGAAGATTCTGATATCGATGTTGCGGTGGCTGTTACGTAAAAAAGTCATAAATGGCACTAACATGAAAATAAAGAAACCAATAAACTAATGTTTATATCACTTTAGATAAAACCACAGAAATGTTTCCATCTTCTGTGGCAATCTATTCGTTATGTGCGACGAGTTTTGTTTAGTTGCCTTGCATTTATCTATGTCGATGTGTAGGACTACCTACCTATCTGTCTGTCTGTCTGTCTGTCTCTTCTCACGGACGTGCTGTCACATCGGCTGCGAAGGTAAACGTTTATTTGACCATTTACTGTCCACATTTTGTTGGTATTTTTAAATAATTTTGTTGCGAAGCACCTAGGTTTCATTTGTGTGTATTTTCAAGGGCAGGAATTGGCCCCCAGGGGCAGTTTCGGCCCTAGCAAAATACAAAAATTTCCTTCTTGACATTTGAAAAATGTCGAGAAACATAATTTTGGAACGCTTGTCTTGTTCTTTTGACAAGCATTTCCCGAGGCTTCAGATGCCAGAAGAGAAAAAAGAACAGAATAGCGCGTACTCACACAGTG
>NC_068992.1:1004927-1021269 GCF_001194135.2 Octopus bimaculoides
CTTAAATAAAAGAAATTTTATTTAACAAACTGTGACGCTAAAGACCGAGGTTACCGTGGTCTTTTCGTAGGTTTTTCTTTCCACGGATAACCTCCCCATTTATTGGGAATTTTTTGTATTATTTCGTATTTTTTGTAAATACCCCAAACGTTTTGCGATGTTTTTTTTTCATCGTTGTCCCCACTTTTGTTTTTTTTCTGCTTTGTTTTCGACCCCCTCGAAAAGAAAAACTCTACATTTGTATTTTGTCCCCTCTGTGTTGAGCCCTGTGTGGCTAATAAAGAAATCCATCCATCCATCCAAATACATATTTGTGTGCGCGCATGTGCATGTAGAGACTTGCACACACAAAATAAAGAGAAGCGGAGTGGGATCTTTGATAGACATGTCAATACATAATATAATATAATACAATATAACACACACACTCACACACATATTTATTTAATTATTTTTATAGAAATAGCACAATTTCATTTGTTGTAACTGTTGAGTGTCCCACACAGTCTTATATATGTGTTTGGATTAATGCGAGTTATATGATCAGAGTTTCGTTACTTCTTTAAAATAAACTTTCTAAATATGTTTGTTACACTTGTGTTCAAATTAGTTGATCTGTAATTTGATATGCCCACTATTTTCCTGTATTCTCTACTTTGACATTTATATAAATATGATCTTGAAATATATTATAGCACAAGAAGTTATTGTGATTGCATTAATTTTCGAATTACTAAATTCACTCTCTGTGTAAAAACGTTCATAATTTTGTTCCAAATTACCTGAAGTTGTTGGAAAGCAAATCTTTGTCAGTATCTATAACATATTGTGCACGAAAAAAAAAAATAATCGCTTACATTAAAAGTTGCAAAAATTAAAACAGAATAGATGACACACACACACGCACGCACGCACGCACGCACGCACGCACGCACGCACGCACGCACGGACGGACGGACGGACGGACGGACGAGCGTGTCTGTGTTTGTTTGTATATATAAATGCACATGCTTTCATATATCTCTATCTATTATATACAGAGACCCAGACACACGCACGTACACACACACACATTTGTCTCTTACCTTTTATCTGTTTTAGTTGCTTCAATCATTGGGCTGCAGCCTTGGAGAATTTTTAGTTGAATGAATCGATTCCAGTAATTATTTTTGTAAAGCCTCATTCGTATTCTCTCGTGTACGGTGATTTAAATACACAGAACATCGGTTATGAGGTGGTGGTTGTGGCTAAAACACAGGCAGAAAGAGACACCCACACATACATTTATGTCTACAAGTCTACGAAACCCACTGACACGGCTTTGGTCGGTCCCAGGTTATAGTAAAAAACACCTGCCCCATGCAATAGGCTTGAACACGGAACCACGTAATTGGGAAGCACATTTCTTACCAGACAGTGTCCCCATAGTCTATACATATATACGTGTGTTTATATGTTTTACGTATATATATATATATAATATATATATATATATATATATAATATATATATATATATATATATCTGTGTGTGTGTGTGTGTGTGTTTACACATATGCGGGTGTACGTGTGCGTGCGTGTGTACGTCTCTAAATATATACGCATTGCCGGCAGGTACATTTCGGTAAAATACACACACAAAACGAACGCCAACATATTTGAGCAACATACAGAACAAAATAAAATATCATGGATCCGACAGTATTAGGTTTATAGTTGATTTGCCAGAAGATCTGTGGAACGTAGATGCAAAGCAATAAATTAGTTTTCAATGCAGTGCTCAGAAATATATAAAATGGTTAGCATGTCTTCTTTGACATGATATCCAGTATCAGGACACCGATTTAATAGCATATTAATGGTCTACGTGAGAAGCTAAACAGTATATTCAAAGTTGCAAATTATACAAATAAAATTATCCGGAGAATAAACTCTTCCATGCATCTGCGGGAATATATCATAACATCATTAGCTAGCCGACATCAACTAGATTTTCCACATGCATGGAATCTGGCATTTTAAAACAGTATATTAGTTCAGTTATCGCATTAACTATGTTTCCTGGAAAGATGTGTTCTAATGGTGAAGTACCTTTTGAAGAACGAATCAGGCAAATTTAATGAACGAATTTAGAATAAAAGAATAATAAATAACCATAAAAAGAAAGAGAAATAAATTAAAAGGAAGGTTAAAAGAATAAAATTCAAATACAATATATAATTTACGGCATATCACATTTGGATCTAGTGTGGAATAGACGTCTAATCTCGGCCGCGACTCAACTAATCAACGCAACCGCCACTGGATTATCTGTGGAAAATATCGCAATAGCTGTCAAATTTCAAATATACACCACCATATAAAAAAGTGTATGTACGCTTTAGATATTTTAGTAATGGATACCCAATGCTGGAAAAAAAAAGAAAAAGAGAAATGACCTTGACTAGGAGGCCTTGTTTAGATTTTTTTTACGTGTAGCAAACATGTAACTAAGCAGAAGAAAATAAATACAGAGGTGTTGAGCAACATTCTCTCGCAATACCGTCTGTTTATAAGGGACGGCGCAACACTTCAATAACTGACTCCACATTATTAGCTGTAAACCATATATATTATATTATCAATTTCTAAATAACACCTTTTGCCTTTTATCTTTTAATCGTTTCAGCCATTAGACTGTGGCCATGCTGGTGCACCGCCTTGAAGAACTTTTAGTTGAATCTTTGGACCACAGTACTTTTCTTGCGATAGTTTCTGCTGAACCGCTAAGTTACCGTGACAGAAACATACCAGCATCGGTTGTCAAACGTTGATGGGGTAACAAACACAGGCATACACACAGATATCCATACATATATACGACGAGTTTCTTTCAATTTCCGTCAACGAAATCCACTCACAAAGCATGTATCTGCCCAAGGCTATAGAAGAAAACACTTGCCCAAGGTACCACTCAGTGGGACTGAATCAGGAACGATTTGGCTGGGAAGCAAGCTTCTTGCCACACAGCCATGTCTGCTCCTATAAAGAATTCCAAGGTTTCGGCGAGTGAAAATCACATACTTCGCCTTTTTTTATTGCTGTATAGCCAGTTTTTTTTTTCATAATTCAAAGTCCCACACAATTTTCAACACAAATTATATGTTAGTTCGTATGTAAAACCATTGTCTGCCTACATAGATGTAGCATCGAATTAGCCGAATTAAATGGGCTTTGATTTCATCTTCATACTTCATATAATTACTTCTCATATTTTTACAAATATATATGAAGCAAAGTGATAATATATAGATATATTTTTTTAACTAAAGTCTCCTTTAGCTCCGCCTTCCCAAATAGTCATCTCATCCCTTTCATCTTAATAATAAAAGGCAATTTATAATTCCTCTTATCACACTTCACAAAGGTCACCAATCCTTAACTTGTATCATAATAAGTATACTAATAAATCGTACGGTTTATATTTTACTTTCAAACATAACTTTTTAGATTATCAAAAACATCTCTTTATCAACTAAGTATTTTTTATTTTTGTACATTCATCACTTTTAATATTTATTTATCTTTTCCGGATTGTCTCAAATAGTGCTCTTTTGCTACGTACGAGTGGGGTGCTGAAAATTTCCTGGTTTACAAGATGTCGCGAAAGGCCTGGTTGGCGGCCAAACTTTCAAAATTTTTTTTTTTACGGGGCTTAGAAAAACTGAAGTATAGCTGCAATAAGTGTGTGAATTGAGTGTGGGAGGATAAAATCTTAATAAACGGACCCTCCTGTATTTTTATCTCCCCTTAATATTTAGTTTACACCTATAAGCTTCAATTTGTTCGCTGAACCTGCTAAATATAACAGTCAGAGCTCTTTCACATTACGTGTCGCAATCTTAAAAATAAAAGAACATATCATTTAATGTATTTGTATCTATACACTTTAGTTATCGTTCTGATTATTTTTATGATAGGTTTTATGACTAGGAGGGGTTTAGAGCCAAGAATTAGATAACAATAACGAACGTACATTAAATACTCATCGTTGGAACATGTTATTGTATGGCTACAATTATGCATGACAGCAGTGCTTACAACAATAACAACAGTCCATATATCACGAGCACCAGCTATAAAAGCAGTTTGCTTAATAATAGTCGTAGTGACACGTAAACCATGACCAATATGAATGACATAAGCAGTAAATGTCATCGCAAAGTTAATAAGAGATTAACAGAAATAGCATATACAACAAAAGCGTAAGTTCTTTATCTGAGGTGACGTAAATATTTAGAAATAAACTAAAATAGAATGGTTTGGTAATTAATGATGATATATTTATCTATCTAAATATAAACAGCCGTCTCAAAATATATACACCTAAATTTAAGTGCAAATATATATCAGACGAATCCAAATACGTTTGCTCATGCACGAATCAATCCTAACCTGAGAATGTGCAGTTATAAAAGGTATATCGCAAATTAGAATAAATATATAAATAATAAAGTGACAGATGGAAATATATCAGCTCATTGTAGCAGATTTCTCCCTTACAGTCCAACAAAACGTGAAGGATATTTGATTAGATTTTGAGTAGTTGGTGTGGTTAAAATCCTTATTAAAACGGATGTGGCAAGGTATATACTATTTGGAAAGGGATGCTATTGGTTCTTGCTGGCAATGACAATTTATTATTTTAAATGTGACCATAGAAAATGTGATGATAAGTAAAGATTAATGTCTCGTGTGTAGGAATTTCGTATGTAAAGATGTTTATGTTGCTGGAAGAAGATAACTGAAGAACAACCATATCAATAAATGTAAACGCAATAATCGCAATAAATCATCATATATCGACGTAGGAATATTGGCACTATGCTGTTGGCTCTTGAGGGCTCCTCACTTCAACTGAGATTATAGAAAATGCGGACTACAGGAAGTTATTGGAAAAGTCCCAATTAAATTAAATTATGAAATATTTAGAAGGACAATCTATCCAAATATTTTATATCTCAAACTTCCGGCATAGTATAATAACAAACGAATCAAAATTTGAAATTAGATACACGACACTGAAGAAAACGTGTTCCGTATCCGTTTGCGGTAGAAATGATTGAATAATAGTCAGGACGGTCAGGAACTTTGCTGTAAATATTTAATTTTAATATTATATCACAATTGCTGAATGTGATACGATATTCATGGCGAGAGGTTTATTAAAAGGCCAATGTTTTACTCACAGTATTTCTCTTTCATACATTAATAAAGAGAAATATTTGAAAACGACTCGTTCAAAGAGAGGAGTTTATTTTCTAAATCTTCGTAGTCAAATGTATACATACATTACGTGTACACACACACCACACCACACGCACACACACACACACACACACACGCACACACACACACATTACGGTAGTTATGCCTTTTAGTTGTAACAGATTATAACAGTTTTAAACCATCGAGCACTAATTTCATATATATATATATCCCTTCTATAACACATAGTGAAAAATAAAGTAGCATGGATTTAATTCTATCAAAGCTCATTAACTTATAAATTCTGGCAGACCATCAATTCCTTGAACTTTGTATTCTCTCCAGAAACAATGAAGTAAAGCTTCAAGAAATCCATCGCTTTTAAGCAAGTATTAGTATCTTGTGGTTAGCTCCACGAAACTTTCTTCAAAAGTGTGGACTTTCATTGTCTGTTGCCACTGCGACAGAAGTAAGATGTTAAATCTTTTAAGAGATTTTCTTAATGACGATGGCAATTATGCTAAGAGCATGACCAGCATAAAGAATGATTAAATGCCAGCTGCATCATATAATAAAACAAGCAAAAAAATAAAACAAAACCTCACTTGTCAAGAATTTTTGCAACCCATTTTTGATGTCTGGCTGAAAAAAAAAATATCGCTTCCGAATAGAATAATATTCTTGAAACTGTTTCATTCACTCGAGGTAGAAGTGACAGCATTGTAAACTCTAAAACCCATTCCGTTTTCGATGGCTATAGTACTTAACAATGCTTATACTGCATTATGCGTCAAATCAAAGACTCTCACAACGAAAGCCAAAAGTTGCGTAACTAGAATGTCTGCACTTTCATCAATTAAATGACTTATATATATCTTTTATCACTACTTTTTCAAGAAAGATTATTCCACTTTGAATAGCATGTGCAGGTTCGTTGTTCTGTTTGACAATTTTTAAAGAAATATCTCTGTCCGGAAGTCTTCATCAGAAAATACGCCGTTTGCAAAAGAATGCTCTTTTCAACAAAATAATCAATAATAAGCAACAGTTCAATTCTGGCAGTTGGTTCTCCATCCGTACAATTTCTTCTTTACTATGAGGTTTGAAACGTCACCACTAGATTTATCCTCACAAAGACCTCTTTTATGTTTGAAAAAAGATCTGTTTCATCAACATACTCGTATTTGCATTTCCCAGAGTAAAGTTACAGCATTTTCAATGGTATCGTCAATCATTCTTTTATTCAAAATTATTTTGTGACTTCAGTGAAATTCTATTTTGTTATCATAGATAATGTTAACATGTTTCAGTATTAGTTATTTGCGAGCAGACAATAAATTCCAGAAGTATGAACGTGGTTTATATAGGAAATTGTAACATATAAAGATCTATAGTTAATAGTTGTTACAATCAGATTGGAAATTTAGATTTCTCTGCTGTTATAAATTATCTATTTTCCTAATTAACACAATACTAACACTGGATACTCTTTTCTACCCCCATCGGTGATCTATTGTGCACTTACTGTTTCTTGTGCACTTAATATCCGGTGATCTCCTGCACCTGGTTGCAAATCCTTGTTGTCAGAACAATTTTGTAGGGATATCCAGACAATCTATTGTTGGGATATCCAGACAATCAATAGCATGAACTAAAAGTCGGAGTGGGACGGGATAAACTATCTGCACCAACTTGCTATAAAAGCAGGTAGTAATCTTACCATGTCCTTATTCTTAGTTCACGTTTTGAAAAAGTGCAGTTCGATTTTAAGTTATTTAAAAAAAAATATGCTTCTTTGTTACTTCCATTATAACTTCACAAAATAACTGTTAAACTCGAATTGCACTCTTCGAAACTTGCACTAAAAACGACGACAAGGTAAAATTACTACTTGCTTTTATGGGAAGTTGATGCAGGTCGTTTATCCCGTCCACAACCGACTCTTAGTTGATGCAATTGATTGTCTGGATATCCCTACAAAAGAAGAATTTCCTGCCAGGTGTAGGAGACAGCCGGATATTAAATGCACAAGAAACCACCATGAAGCCTACCGAGACAGTGTAGTATTCTCTCATGTAGTACTCTAGTAGTCGTAGTCACTTTGGAATCATCTAGAAAGCCACTGGTAATTAAGTTCCGCAGCATATCGAGTAGAGTAAGCCCTGCGCACTTGTTCTTGGAGATAGTTACCGTAACATGGGAGTTAGCGAAGAAACTTGAGGAGAGTCTTTTGGGAGAAGAGATTGTGTACTGGTACGGAATACCCACAAACTAAATTGCTTATTGCTCTACAGTATCAGAGCTAGAAGCCACAGGAATCCAAGTGTTTAGTCAGACGAGCATTGAGCTAATGTTGCCTCCTCCACGCTGCATAATTATATTGGATTGACATTTTTAGAATTATCATATTAAATATGTTAACATTAATTACAAATTGCTTTGATGCAAGTGCATATTACTGAAAACTAGATATTCATAGTTAATTTGCAGGTGTTAATGATAGTCGTTGGATGGTAATGGATCCTTATGAAAGTGGAAACAAGAAAGATGGTGTGTGAATGTGTGTGTGTGTGTGTGTCTATTTGTGTGTCAGAGAGAGAGAGAGATAGAGAGAGAGAGCGTGTGCTTGTGATATATATTGGGTCATCCCATAAATAATGCCTTTTTTATACTTTTAGTTTTCAAAATTAAAATAAAGTTCTTTTTTAAATCTAAAATATACTCTCTTTCATATTCTACAATGGTCTTCCATCTATCTGGTAGATTTGCAAGGCACCTTTTCCAAAATTCACTTCTCTGTGACGAAAAATACTCCTCCGATACTCTTCTGACCATGTCTACAGATTTTATATTTTTTTCCGTTCAAATGATTTTGAAGACTGCAGAATAAATGATAATCAGAAGGAGTAATGTCCGGTGAATATGGTTGTTTGGGCATCATTTTCCCATTCAAAATGTTCCAGCCTATGGAATGTCATCCTCGCTGTACGTAGCCGAGCATTATCCTGTTGGAAGAACACCTTTTATCTTGAAACTGAACGTTCATTTTCTGATGGCACGCAGGCGTCGATGAATGGTTGAATGACCAAATCCAGGCTTCTCTGCAAGTTCCTCAACAGGTACGATGGGATTTTTTTCACTAGGGTTTGCAGGACGCCCCATCGTGTTATACAGATCTTTCAGGATGAGGCACGCCTACTAGGCTGTTGTTTCCGGCTCGGAATTTCTGGAACCACCATTGACACTGACTTACTCTTATTGTCCGAACCCTATATACTGTATTAATATTTCCTGTACTTGCTGCCTTTATTGAACTCATAAACCAAAATATGTCAAAGATGATCATTTGTTACTTCTATTATGACTTTAAAAAAATAACTATTAAAATCGAACTGCACTCTTCAAAATTGCACTAAAAATAACTAAAAATTACTACCTGTTTTTTAGTAAGTTGATGCAGGTAATTTATCCCCTCCCCCTCCGACTCTTACTTCATGCTATTGAAAAAAACCGCATTATTTCTGGGATGAGCGACGAAACGTCAAAGACTTTCCGTATTCCCGAGCGTCATACTAATATATCCTTTTGTTATTTACACCACCTGTCCTCGTCTGTTGTTATTATTTGTATATTCTCCCATATATATATATATGCATAGATACAGAGAGAGAGAGCGAGAGAGAGAGAGAGAGAGAGAGATAGAGATAGAGATAGAGAGAGAGTAGTTATTACGAGGCAAGTGAAGGTTAAGGTTTACAATGTGATTTAGTTCGAAGCTATATTCTAGCATTGGTTTAAATTGGAATAACATAAAATATAAACAGAAATTAGAATTACCACTACAAACCCGCTATGCCTATTTAAATAAAAAAAAAATTAATATATTAGCATTAGATCCTGTTTCAACTGGTGTAAGATTAAGCAGACATAATCAACCGAAAGTTGTGGAGATAATTTGTTTCCATTAAAAGTACTGTTTGAAACCAAGATAAAATTCAACGCGCGAATGCGGTAATTTTGGACTGAGGTAAATTACAGTGAAGAATAAATTTAACTAAGATGAAACTCGGTATATTTAAAGTAAAAAGCACATTTTGAATGAGATTTAACAAAAAATTATAAAACAACAATGTGTATTTTATCCTGGAAACTGAAATAGAGGAATAATTACGAAAGAGTGAAAGTTCAACATGGGTTGCGTCTGATGCAAGAATATGCAAGAAACGTGAATGAAGTTGCTGCAGAAATCCTTTTATAGCACGTATAACGCTAGAAATTTATAATCAGTCTCCCACTCCAACGACTGTCTTTTATTTACACACACGCTTCGTCCTAAACTACGAACAAAACAACATCGACTACTACTACTACTACTACTACTACTACTACTACTACTACTACTACTATTACGACGACGACGACGACATTAATTTGTTTTTGTCCTGTTGTATAAAAATATAGCCACATACAAAGATACATACAAACACCCGCGCATGTGCAAGTGTGTGTAAGTGTGTGTGTACATACGGAAAAAAGTCATTAGAAAGGTTGTTATTTCCACACAACAATGATCGTAGAAATGAGCTTAGGTTAAAGATTCGATTAACAAACTACAAAAGACAAACATATTTCCGAAATGATTTAATTTTATTTTTCCTTCATACAAATTTTATAATCCTTCTTAAATGAGTTCCAAAAAGCAGACATTTTGCACATCTTCACAATATCTCAATACTGACAAGAATTTCTTCCATTCATGATTTGTGAAGTGCAAGCATTAATAATATGAATGAGACAGAAAAAATAGCCATTAAAATAGCATCAAATAAATAATTACATAAATGAACGAAGAATTGATCACATAAAAAATATTCCGAAATGTAAATTACATTTATCAATAAAGGCCTCAACTCTACGTGACAAGCATTAACTATTAGCTGAGTGAGCTTTAGACAGGATGAAGTGTGATGGAAGTAATCTCCATTCTCTCATCACAAGTGTCTTACTAAAGCTAATATAAAATAATCTTTACAACACTGTCATATTTAAATGAAAAGAAAAGAAAGAAAATAAAGATCTAAATCACTTAAGTATTTCATTTGCAATTTCTATATTTCCTATATCATAGGCAACCCATGTAATTTAGTAATCGATTAGATGCTTCACTGAGTGTCCTAAAAATTAGCCGTTTGTATTATAATAAAAGAGGTTTGCTTTAAGCATAAGTGCATGTGGATGTATATGCGCGAGTTCGTACAAACAACATTTTTATATGCTTTCATTTTACTTTTTAAGAGAAGATATTCACATCAATCACATAATAGAATTTGAAAGTTATGCTAATAAGCGTTAGCAGATATTGTTGATATTGTTTCATGATTTAGTATTATGCAGTAATTCTTTTCTTTGTTTAGATTAAGTTAATAGATGCCGCTTTATTCCGCACTTGGTACGTTGTTCACAATTTATCCAAAGAAAACGTATATTTTTTGTTACAACTAGTGAGTGAAAAGAAGGAAATTCTTAGATTAATTTCCATTAACTGTCATGGAAGCAGGTCCCTGTAAATATAGTAAAATGAAAGATATTATCAAGGTATTAAAATGTTCGATCGACACTAAAGTCATGGCAAACCTGTCACATATCAAAGCAAACAGTGGAATGAACATTGTATTCTGGTGTCATTTGATTTCACAATCTATAAGAGATGAATAAATATGTTTTATCTTTCAACACCTACGTAGCAACGCTGAGTTCTCGTCTAACATAGACTTAGGTATTACTTCACTCACACATACATACACACATACACACACACATGCACATTCATGATCGCACATACATATATTCATTATATATGTTTATGCGTATGTGGTCATGGATGTGTGTATGAATCTTCTCACACATACACGCATGCGCATATAATGAAAGAAAGGAAACTGTAATCACAAATGATGCTTAGACTTGCATTTCTCAAACTTCCTTTGATGCAGATAGCGTCGACATTTCTTGAGGTACGAAGTCAGACACTGATGCCGCACATCAGCAGCTGGAGTCACTCAACTGCGCTGTTGAATATTCAGGCATTATGGAGTTTAGGCAAAGCCTTATTAAATATTTATAAATCTACAAAAATATGCTGAGTGTTGGTTTATTTTGTTTGTTCACATAAATGCACACACATATGTGCAATTTCCTGTTCACACGGATAGGCGTGTGTGCGCGTACGTGCGCGAGTGTACATGCGTGCATGCGTTTGTGTGTGCACGTACATATGTTTGTACGTAGAAGATGAACTAGAGGTACAGGTGTCCATGGATTGACACCTGTACCTCTCCAATAGTATGGAGAGTATATTTAATATAATGTACATGTGTGGATACCTCAAGTACCATTCGGCCGGTAGTTAATTACCAAGTTTGATATTTACATAATATTGTTCCGTGTGTATATTATTTCACCCTAACGAGGTGCCTCAATTTGTGTGCCTTATCTAACTGAATCTTAGTTACATTACATACATACATACATACATACATACATACATACATACGTATATATGTATATGTGTGTGTGTGTATATGCTTATGTATGTGTATGTGCATGCGTGTGCGTGCGTGCGTACGTGTGTGAGTGTGTTGGTGTGTTTACAACCTCATAACTTAGCGGCTCAGGAAAACAGCGGATAGAAGAAGTACCAAGCTTAAAAAATATTTGTCCTGGGAGTGGGGTGGGGTGGGGTATCAATTCATTCATCCAATGACGTACCCCGACATGGTCGCAGTCTAATGACTAAAGCAACAGGAATTTAAATATAAGATAAGAAATTAAATTTGAAATCTATAAATAACAATAGATTATATCTAATTCGTAAGTGTAGCTAATAATTCTTTATTACAGCTGTAGCTAATAACTCTTTATTAAAATGTTGTAGCTTGTATTCTCTGTAAAACAGAATAAATCAACTTCGAATCTAAAATGTTATAGCGAAACATGTAATGTGACTGAAATGAAATTACGCAGAAAAATATATTTGACGGTGTACATAATAAAAAACAAATATGTACATATTATAGAAAAATCAATGCTTGACCAAGGAAGCATTTAGAATATTTATGAATATATTTTAATGAGCTATTTGCCTTCAATTATATAATTAAAAAATTGATTATCGCTCTAAGATTCAATTACTTTAATTCATTGAGCAACTCGTTTAACATCGTACCATGATATATTCTCGTTATATTTATGAAGCGTTTGTTCGTACAATTATTACAATAAAGCATTTGTGAATTTTAGCATTTCACGATAAACTTTGAAGCCAGGGTATCATACCATGTCAAACTATATCGTACGCTTGTTGCAGTCCAAAATGTACCCTTGTACATTGCCTAGTAATGATTCAAACAAACACATATAATTGACCACAAGTTTGAGCATACTTCTAAATAACCGCAAATAAAATAAGAGAAGGGATAAAATGACAGGAGAGGAATGTGTGTCTTTACTAAGGCATAATTTACAGAGAACGTACACTTAAAATAGCATAGAGAAAGGAAAACATAATCTAAATGTGTCTTTAGATCTAAATTGTTTAGCTACTTTGAGAAATCATATTCTGAAACCGAAAATGTATGGAAATAGAATATTTCTACAGAAGAATATTGAGCAAAAATACAAATCACAATAAAGCAAAACAAATAAATAAATAAAACTAAGAAAAAAAAACTATAATATAATGAATAAAAATGCAAGTGACAAAAATAAAATCGTCGCGAATATAAACCAGGGAGATGTACGAGGCACATTGCAAAACAAACATCATTAATGGTAAGTGCACCAAATCAATTTCGAGTAGACCTATAGAATATTGATTAAGAATGGTCATACTGAAAGTACACAAATGGAAGTATGTATAAAAGGAGGTACATGGAAGAATTCAAGAATCAAGTCTCCAAAAATAAAGATTACGAGTATGACAATAATTTTAAGGAAGAAATAGATAGAAAAAATGATTTGATAATCGACGGACGGAACAAATAAAGATGCTCCTCAAGGTTTTATCAGAAATAATAGTATAGAAATAAGATAAACTAACCATCCTCGGTCTAATGAAAACGCGTGGACTTATCTCCAGGATAAAAGCAATTATACGAAGCAGTCTTAATAGTGTAATAGTGAAAATCTTTTCCAATAGGAACATTAAATTAGTCGCTTGAAGGAAGAGACCAGATTGAAGACGCCGGTGTGTATTAAAGACTCAGTCACTCTTTCAAAGATCTTCCAGACACTGAGATTATTCTGGAAAATTGTTACCGGCCTAAGAGTCTGAAACATCTCAAAAATTTATCGAGGGAAAAAAAGAATGTTATCAACGAAGAATAAAGAAACCACAAAGTGTCGTATCTACCGGGCAGTAACTTGCATTTCTAAGGCTTTTACTTGTAATAATATCGTAGAGAATAAGTATTAATCGAAAAAGAAAAAAAGATCATTTTTAGATGAACACATCCGTATGACTGCAACGTCAGATATTGATCGACCAAGTCGTAATCGTAGTATGTACGAATATTACAAATGATCAATATTACCTGATTTGATTACAAGAAAGTTTTTCACGTTATACCAGACTGTAGTTGTAATTGTGGTAGCACCAACATTGTAAGAAAACATCAAACAATTTAGGAATATGTCAAAAAATATTCAGCAAATTAAATCAAATGAGGATTATGAGCCCGAACCCTTCCCCTTTGTGAGTGGCATATACCGGGAGCGTTTCTTGTCTCTTTACTTTGGCCATAAGAGCTTTATACGAAAACATAACAGAAATAAACTGAGTTTTGATTAGAATTCTATTCTATCCTTTGTATGTCGATAACCTGAGGTTGTATGCTTTTGATGATAAACACATGCAAACCTTGTGACAGAAAATGCAAATATTCAACGTAAGAAATTCAGTTTAGAAACATGCGCAAAGCCAGTTTGAAGAGATTTTAACTTATAAATAACATCACTATACTATCATGCTACACGAACACACAGAAATAAGACAATTAGATCAAACCGAAACTTGCAAATACTTAGGAATTAATGAACTAGACAGTGTAGAAAACACACAAATAATATATTTAGGTAGGATTATTACAAACCATGAAACAAACACATCTAAATGCAAGAATACGATAATAGAAAAATGTCTGTAGCTCTTCTAGTAATAAATTATAATTGGAGTAATTTGAAGTAGAGCTAAATGAATTATGGAAAGTAGTCAGGAAAACAAGGGGAATAATTGCATCGTGCATAAGCCTACAACGATATCCAGCATACACACACACACATACAAGCACGCGCACACAAATTCACACACGCACATTAAAATATACATATATACATATGCATACACACAATCAGACACACTCTCACACGCATATATATATATATATGACATACACCTATACATGTATATCTATCTATCTATCTATCTACATATCTATGTGTATATATATATATATATATATATATATATGTGTGTGTTTATGTGTGTAGGTATATATGTGTGTGTATATATATGTGTATATATATATATATATATATATACATCGATTACATCGAAGAATACTCATTCTGAAACTAGAACTTTTTGTTGAAGATTGAACACAACAATGCAAATATTTGGTTATAAATAATTAAGCTAAACTAACACAAATAACTACCAACATTTTACAGTTCCATTCCAGACCACCCAGCCGGTTTCCTCTCTTGAAAGAATCTAACAACTAGAAGCAAGAGGCAAATGGGTAATAGGATGCTGTACGGGGAATGGAGAAGTAAGAACAGAATTTGTTAAAAATAGTTAAAACTAACCTGAAAATGAAAATACAGGACATAATAAAACGAGAGTAAAAAGATAAAAAATGACCTTACGTTCCCTATTCTCGTCAAGACTGATCAATGGAATAGTAAATAATGAAAACATCAGGCATCGTGTAAGAAGCATAAAGCGCAATGTTTAGAATAAAGGATTGTTTTATTATAGCACAATAATAAAGGCTTTCCACACCAGGAATTACCAACGTTTTCTAATGAAGTAAATAAGGGAAAAATAGTGCAGTTTAATAAAAACCAGGAGAACACAATCAATAGTATTACTTCTGTTTACGTATCTTATGCTGGAGAGATTTACTGGCATGAGCGTTCAATTCAATGCCAAGACTTTGAAATATCAAAAGAGGAGAGAATGTGAATAAACTTACAAGAGAAAAATACAAAGAAAGTCAATGGATGTAAGAGATGCCAAGCGACACAGAGCAATTTAGGCTAATTGTCGGATATATATGAGAAACAGTACTAGGATCAGCAATCGCCGATATTTGTCACCTCCGAGGACTAAATGAACTAGCTCAAATAGAATATAGAGAATCATATAAAGAACTAGTACTTGCAAATGCACAGCATACAGAAAATAGTACTTCTCGTTAGTGCATGCATGTTGCATAGAATGTGACAATAGAATAAAAACAATGAAGTTCCACGGAGCTATGCATGGTAGTGCAGGGTTTCGAACAATAATAATTATATTGTTGAAAATTATTTTAATCAGTAATAATAATAATAATAATAGTAATAGTAATAATAATAATAATAATTATAATTATAATTCACTGAAAGGGAAAAAAACTCTTGTCGGATCAGGGGAAATATTAACAATGATAAATAGTAAAAAAGGAAAATAATAATATCAGTGATGATGATCATAATAATAATAATAATAATAATAATAATAATAATAATAACAAATAGCCACAAAACACGAGCAAAACAAAAAACTGTTTTCAGTATTTAAGGAAGCTCACAAATACAAACAAGAAATCAATCTACCTAACAAATACGAAGAAGAAAAAGAAGAAACAACAAAAGCTATAAAACAAATGAAATCCAAACTAAAACTAGAACAGCAACGGACCATGATAAAACGATGGCAAGAAAAGCCCCTACATGGTAAATACTGGGCTAAACTAAATGCGAAAGAAATAGACAGAGAAAAATCCCAGCAATGGCTGAGAAGCTCAGGACTCAAAGCAGAGACTGAAGGATTT
>NC_068992.1:1021770-1023746 GCF_001194135.2 Octopus bimaculoides
TAATTGATGTATCAACACCAGCAGATGACAACGTTTCTCTAAAAGAAATGGAAAAACTTTCAAAATACAAATACCTGGAAATAGAGGTAACTCGAATGTGGAATCTAAAAACAGAAACAATTCCTATCATAGTAGGTGCCTTAGGTATAATAAAAAAATATTCAGACAAATACATAACAAAAATAGCAGGACTTACAAATATATATAACATACAGAAAATTGCACTACTGGGTACTGCACACATCCTACGCAAAACACTTTCAATACAGTAAATATAAGAGCACCACAGCAAACCACAGCACATACCCAAGGCGCACAAAGCTGCGCTCGGTAGTGAAGTGAAAGCACGTTATAAAAATAAAACTACTGAATGATGATGATGATGATGATGATAATAATGAAGAAATAATACGATGGTAATGAAACTGAATCCCTTGATGGTGAGAGTTTTACACCCGGTAGGCTCAGAGACACTGGTCCGACTGCAGCCTGTCGTTATCCAGAAAGGAACCAGCACACACGGCGTAAACGGAACAAACAAAATCAATGCTGTGGTCATGGAGCGTTACTACATCACATATTACACCTTAACTCAGACAAGCTCACATGTTATGTCATAAGTCAGACGTCCATAAAAGAGACGTTGGTAGGGGTTTATGATGCATCAGAGAGCAATACAGGAAGACATTTAGTGATGTCACTGAATAAATACTTCTTGAATAAATATGTCTACTTAATGCAGACCATCATTGACTTGTGAGAAATATTGTAGCAAACTGTTTATGTCCACAGGAACAATATTCCCCTCAAGATATTGGAATAGATTTCGTGTTGCTTTAAGTCTGAAGTGAATGGAGCAGCAATAACAAAAGCGAAACACTAATCTATGGAAATTTGAATAATCTTCATGGCAAAGTAAAACTATTTGTAAAAGAGCTTCGCATAAATGATAATTGTTATTTGTGTTCAGCGCGATCAAACAGCAACTGAGATTACAACTGATGATACTTGTCCAGTAAGGCGGTGAGCTGGCAGAATCATTAGCACGCCGGGCACAATGCTATGCGGCGCTTTTTCCGTCTTACCGTTCTGAGTTCAAGTGCCACCGAGATGGACATTGCTTTTCGGTCGTTCGGAGTCGATTAGATAAGTACCGGGTGAGCACTGGGACCGATATGATAGACTGACGCCATCCTCCAAAATTGCTAGCCTTTTGACAAAATTTGAATCCAAATTAAAAGTGCCACATTTGAAGCCAAAACATTGAAATGTATGTATGTATGTATGCATGCATGTATCTATCTATCTATCTATCTATCTATCTATCTATCATATAGGATATCATAGGCATTGTGTAAGTTGTGTAACTCATTCAACGAATCTCGATGACGCGTACGCACAATAACAACTTTGGGCCTTCTAAGTTCTTAAATTGTGTGACTACGTTGTTGCTATTATACGAAATCTTGCCGGTTTCTCTTTGTTAATGATGTGTGAACCTAAAAACTTTAAAGAGTTATGAGTTTTTATGAATATTAAGATCGTATGCGAAACCCTGATCAAATATAAACATTTGAATTTCTTATTAATACTACATGGTAAATAAAATATGAACTTTTATTTGACAGTTGTTAACTAAAATGATAATTCATTATCGCTAGAAATCTCCTCCGAAAAAGTATCCAAAGTGCACAATTTCAAAGAATCCAGATGGAATAAAAAAAGTAGTGTTAAATTATTTTGTCAAGGATATATTTTTAGATTTCTATTGCAAAACTTTAGAGAATTTATTAAACTACAGACCTTCTATCTCAACTACTCCAAGCTGTCATTGTCATATGACTAGTGACATTAATGAGCACTAAGCGTCTTTATCTGGGTTTCTGCAAAACGTAAAAGTGATAAAATAAAATAAAATAAAATAAAAAAGTGATAAAATAAAATAAAATTAAATAAAAAAGTGATAAAATAAAATA
>NC_068992.1:1023756-1027259 GCF_001194135.2 Octopus bimaculoides
TGATAAAATAAAATAAAATTAAATAAAAAAGTGATAAAATAAAATAAAATAAAATAAAAAAGTGATAAAATAAAATAAAATAAAATAAACAATCTGTTAAAGTTGAGCATATATGTTTACTACTATTTTCAGATCAGAAAATGTTCTTAATGTCTTTGTGTGTATGTGTGTGTATATATGCTTATACGTATTACTAGAAAATAAGAAATACATGATGTTGTGGGACTTAAACATTTTGACTGACAGTGTAATCGAGGCTAGAAGGCCTGATTTGGTCGTAGTTGGTAAAGAGAATACCAAATGCCAGATAATTGGCTTTACCGTCCCATATGGCAAAAAAAGGATTAAGAAGGGTACAGGAAAGAATAGCAAAGTAGCAGAACATAGCCATTGAATTACAGAGACTATGGAAAGTTCGGGTAAAATATACCCCAGTGCATTGGGAACTCTCCCTAAAGATTTGAACAGATGGATAGAGGAAATAAGCATAAAACTCAGTTTATTATAGCTGCCGAAAACTGTATTATTAGGGACATCTAGGATAATTAGGAGGGTTCTTGGCATCCAAGGGTACGTGTTGCAGCCCGATGTTAGGATTTTTCTTTGCCAACAGTCTAATTTGTTGTGTGTATATGAAAATAATAATAATGATGAAGATGATGATGGTGATGATGATGATGATGATGATGATAATCTCGATGATGACGTGGCGTCTGTGTACTAAGTATAGAAATTTCACACCCGTACAGAAAGTCGAAAGAAATGGAGATTTGCAAACTCAGAGATTCTTGAGAAAACACCAGTCAATATTTTTCCATTTTTAACAATGCGTATATGTGAGCATATACATATACACACACATATATAAACGTCAGTATTGTCGAACGAGAGAAAAATATGCGCAATACATTGTCAAGGCAATCAGCATACATATGCATATATATATATATGCAGGTATAGATCTGCTTATCTGCGTGCTGTGTGCGTGAATATAAATAGGAAAATAATTTGATGTACTTTTATGGTTGTGTGTAGGTGTGCGTATGAGAGGTTATCTCTGCCAATATGTTTTTTTAATAACGTGATTTATTCAGAAAAAATTAATGTATGTCGAACAATAGACATTACCCAATTTTAAATGGGATTTCTGTTTATATATTATTTATCAAATATTGAGATTCATGTTTCAATCTATCGCAAATTGAAACATGAAATAATATCATTCTGATGCTGTATTGTGTTGAAACTCATAAAATCTAATTTTATTATTTTGTTGTTGTTTGTTTATATATTTGATTTATGTATGTATTTTTATATTGTTTTGTTAGTTTTATATAATAAATGATATTTCGATATTAATGAGAAGCATTATTTTTCAACAATGCTAACAATGAATTTAATTACAGTTATTCAGTACAAGCTAAAACAAACAGAAAATTGCCAAAGCTTTCAGGCCAAATTTCAAAATACTTCTTTATATCCTATGATAAGAATATTGTTATTTAAATTAATTGTTAATCCGTACGGCCAAATGAATTATGTCGTTGTTATACACATACTTTTTATACTTCTCTGTACATGTATGTATGTGTGTGCGCGCATGTGCTTGTGTGTGTGTGTGAGTGTGTGATTATATATAATGAAATATGTTTACAAATTTGAAAGGTTTAAGTCTTTCAGTAATTAACTAAACTTAATTTCAAAATTATATGATTTGATTATTTTATGAATGTAACTCATGATTCTACCCCTTTTGAATTTAATAGTGAAATGAATACGTTGCAATGAAATTGTTTTCATGAATCGAATTTTCTATCCAGTAATTATTCATTTTACAAACAGATAAATTGAATTTAGAAAAGGCGATTTCCTTGGTAGCTCATACACTTAGTAAAAAATTGTTTTATGTAGTATTTAATACATTTCAAATGGAAAGAGTTAAACTTAACAAAACAGTCGATTTATTCGCGTGATGAAAATACTATATAACGAACAAAGTCTTGAGAGTTGAGATAGTTTAATAATTAGATAACAATACACGTAAACTGTTTGTAATCAATCTGATGAATTGATTTAATTCTTCTCTATCAATATTTGTGAAAATTCGTGCCGTCGCTTATAAGTTTCCAAAGGCCTAGTCAATGGATCATTAAATTTACGATTGTAATTGAAGCAGTAGAATTTATAGAGATAGTTTGAGTTCGATCGTCTTTGTTTAGTTAAACAAATGGTTCTCAACCATTTTTTTCCTTACCTATGGACTCCTTTGATTACTGTTTTAATCTACCAAACCCCCACAGCCTTCCGATGTTTGAAAACTACTGTTTAGACACTTCTTTCTAAATTCCTGTCTTGTTTTTTAAACAGTAGCTTGTGTAGGTTGAACTATGTAAAACGTGAGAGAAAGAAACCGAACTGTTTCTTCCAGTAAATACATCTAAAATAAAATTTATTCATAAATTTTTAGTATAGTAAGGTGCGTCCCCATTTGCTTTTTTTTCGTGGACCCCATAAAATCTCATATGCGGGTAAGTATATATTGATTTATACAAAATATACAAACACACACACTTCCTCTTTCTGCATATACGTATGTTATATATATATATATATATATATATATATATATATAACAAAACGCAATATAGGATATTAAAACATTCGGACAGATAGATCATACAAATGCGGGCAAGAGAAACAACAATTAGAAGGACAAGCACAAAAAGACGGGTCATTCGTGGCTTTCTTTCAACAGTCAAGTTCCAGAAGTCACGAACATTTCGGGCAGTTACACTTGAGATGGTTGAATTTGGTTGAAAACAAAAAGTGTAGGCTAAGGGCATTAGACCCCTTTGTAAGAAAGCTAGCGAATGTGTACGGCAACAAAGACAAAAAAAAAAAAAAAGAAAAAGAAAAAGTGGAGAACATGGTACATAATTACGAATACAAGCAAGAAATAATAACAGGTGTGTTTCGACTGAGAACGAATCAAATTGACCTAGCGTGTATGAAGTGAAAGCCTAAAGACAAGAACATGGGTGATGGACATAAGAGGTGATGGCGGTCGGCAGTCAGGCCAAGAAAGATCATGACTGGCTGGACAGTAATGTGGAGGGAGGAGAGATAGGTAGGGGAAGCGGGATTGAAGGATTAGAAAAGCATCAGAGACAAAGGTACATGGGAGATAAACGAGTGGGAAACTGGGAGTGAAAGAAAGAGAGGGCCAAGAAATGTGAGAGAGTGATAGCGAGAAATAAGGATGAAAATGAGGAGGATTAAAAGATAGAGTAAGAGTTATACAAAATGTAGATACATACCTAATATAAAATGAACACAATATGAGGTGTACGCCGCTATATACATACATATATATATATATATATATATATATATATATAAAAATGGAACAAAACGCAAAACGCAATAGAAGACATTAAAACATTCGGACAGATAGACGATACAAAGGAAGACAAGAGAAACAACAATTAGGACAGGCACGAAAA
>NC_068992.1:1027605-1030279 GCF_001194135.2 Octopus bimaculoides
ATATATATATATATATATATATATATATATATATATACACACACACACATGTTATAGATATACGTATATGTATATATATTACGTACATACACACTTATACATATACAAATAATTAATGTATGTACGAGGCAGTATCAAAGTCGTAAAAGGATGGAGGGCAATCATTCGTTGTAAAGCGAATATGTAATGCAAAGAAATGTAGGAAATTTACACATGAATTTGAGTAATAAAACAAAAATGACGTACCAATATATGTGAAATAAAATATCTTTAAGAAAATAATATGAATCTCTCAAAGCTTACTTACAAATCTGTCATCACCAATATATCAATATTTGAAAGTAATAAATGACGGCTATAACTGTGTAAATTGCTTGGAAAGATGTGTGTAAGACATTGTGCTAAAGTGATGTTAAGAGAATAAAGGCGATTTAAGAATGGAATAAAAATCCCTCTATACATGAGAGAGTATTGTACAAAACAAGGACATAAATTTAATGAGGAATCAAAGAAAATATATCAACGTTTCAATACACACACATTTGAGTGTGAATGTATGTGTCTCCATGTATATGTATAGGAACATGTGTATATGTGTATTTGTGTGAGTTTTAGAGCTGCTACTGTTAGGTATTCACACACATGCGCACGCCATTCATACATGAGATCATACATGGCATTGAAATGCAAGTAGTTATTCTTTTTTTTGTATCAGAACAATATTTAATTTTCTCACATATCACCTGAACAGATTTGTTTGCTATCGGCGTCAATCCTCTCTGATCACATGACCTCTTCCCACGACATCACAAATAACACAATGCACTGGCTATAAGATCAGCTCCACACATCACTACCATAGTTGTCTCTAAAACATCTCCAGATTATTTTACGCTCTTTTAGTTCGCGCCACACCCTATCAAGCTTCACTAATAGAGGAACAGCCATTCTCAGGTATATTATCATTGCAACCAGCTGTTGCTAGAGACTTTCTATAGAAATAGCCATTTTGTTGAAAATAAATCCATTGCTGAAATTACTTAAATGTTGTAAAGAAATTATTTTCCTCTATTTTATTATACATGTTCTCTTTCATTTCACTTTCCCGGAAAAGTATAAGACTTTCAGTGATTGTGCATATATATTTAAAGACCCCCTTCGGTCATGACTGACCATGGGATTGCAGCTAGAAAGTTACCCTCCCGGGCACAAGTCCGGGCATGGTTGTTTATGGAAGACTAGCAGTCGCCCATGCATACCAGCCTCCCCTCCCCACGCTACCAGTGTTATCCAAGGTAACGACAAAGGAGCCCATACAGCTTGGCACCAGTGATGTCGGAACTCATTTCTACAGCTGAGTGAACTGGAGCAACGTGAAATAAAGTGTCTTGCTGAGGAACACAACACGCAGCCCGGTTCAGGATTCGAACTCACATCCTCACGATCGTAAGCTCGACGCTCTAACCACTGAGCCATGCGCCTTCACACACACACACACACACACACACACACACACACACACACACACACACACATATTTCCAAAATTGTTCTAGAATAAAAGAATCACAAAACGGATTTCGCGTGAAAAAGTACATCAATATACCAAATTTGAAAATTTTCACTTCCTTTAATAATTTCAAAATCTGTGACAGCAACAAAAAAGATCTCTCTCTATTTGTCATTCTTTTTCATTTACGGTTTTCTTACTGTGTACTTCCTGCACTCTCTGTATTTTTACTATACTCTCTCTCACACTCTCTCACACTCATATACTGTTCACGCTGAATGGGTATATCTGTGTTTGTGTGCGTCAGTGTGTGCATGCGTGTAAGGAATCTCATTGTGGTGACACAGTAGAAAGACTGTCACAAACCATCAGCAGTGAGCTGAGAAAACTTTTTATCCACCAAATAGAAAAACAAAAATTAATTGTAGCGATACATTAGAAAGCGCTAAATAATGAAGCGATCTGGGCTAATGAAGAGGGCTATCTTTCGGAGCGGATAGGGTCTTACAAGAAATAAAAGCATTTAAATAAGGCATTTTATTGCGATTTTTAACCAGCAACGACGGAATACTTAGCTAGTACAAACACACACACATGCGCACATGCACACATGCGTACACGCACACACACACACACATACTTCCTATACACAACTGTCTCCTTAAACCGAAAGGAAAAAAACTACTAAATAATCTCTTAATGAAAAGAGTTAAGTAAAAAATGATTGAGTAGGCTTCACCCACGTTCGTATTGCGCATGTCGAACGGCAATTTGCCTATATGTGCACACAAATACGTGTTCTTACTCTTTCTCTACGTTACACGAACACACACACATGCGCACAAACACACATGCGTACACACACACACACACACGTACATGCAAACTCTCACACATGCACATATATATACGTACAGTTTTGCTCTTTTAGTCACTCACATGTTTCACTTACTGGTCTGCAGGCATGATGAGGAACCGCCTTGAAGTGTTTAGACTATCAAAATGGTACGTTACTACATTTGATTTTTGAAGTTACGTTATCCGTCTTTTCTCGAATCAGTAATTGACCCGTTCATTAAATGCACACGAACGCACACACACATATGTATATATGTATGTATATATATATATATATATATATATATATATATATATATATATATAT
>NC_068992.1:1030505-1033675 GCF_001194135.2 Octopus bimaculoides
TATATATATGTATGTATGTATATATATATATGTATGTATGTATATATATATATGTATGTATGTATATATATATGTATGTATGTATGTATGTATGTATGTATGTATATATATATATATATATATGTATGTATATATATGTATGTATATATATGTATGTATATATATGTATGTATATATATGTATGTACATATATATATATGTATATATATATATATATATATATACATGTATGAATAAGCAATTGATCACATAGACAGGTGCATGTATATACACAAGGGTATACATTTAAATGATTTTTGTTTGTTTAATATGATTTTAGCTTCTATTGGAACGAGTGTAGTTTCATTCTTTTGTAGCAGTAGAATTGTGCGGATTTTGGATGATGATGTCATCTGTTACATCTCAATTGTGTGGTAAGACTAATTTACATGGCTGTCTTTTTAGTAATGCGAAATGTCTATCCTCTAATTAACTACATAAACATTTCCATGGCAACTGGATTTGGAGCATCAGTGCTCTTCGATCCAGATTTTACTGGACCTTGTTTAAGATACACGGAAAGCATCTCAACCAAATATTAGGAAAAAAGGATTCCAGGACTCTACTGAGAAAAGAAATCCATAACTCATCTTGGCCTCACCCAATAACGATTTCACAATAAAAACATTAAAATGTTGTCTGTCTGATGATGTATGCCAAAATATGGGTGCAAATGACTGTTAATATCGTCAATGAGATGAGAGAAGAAGCTGTTTATTGCGGAAAGGACACGTTTCATAGCTTCAAACAGATGCTATCGGAATCGATAATACAATATTAGGAATGACTGAGAGAAACCACCATACGTTTTATGGATATTTTATACGTTGGCGACAAAAGGATAATCTACTTAAAATGGCCTCATACAAAAGCAACTAAGTGATGGACTGCTAACATCTGCGACTCCATCTAAATGTTAGAACACATGCTTTTTCATTAAACAGTACTGCCGTTTTGTGACACCTACGCTCAGTAATTTCAAACGGTTAATGAATCTACTTTGGCTTCGACTAATAATAATAATAATGATAATAATAATAATAATAATAATAATATACTTAAAAAATTCTCGAGTCGTTTGCCGCCAAGTATCCTCATAAATTATTACGCATATATCTTGTAGCTTTATCAATAGTACGGGAAAATATCTACTAGTTTTTGAGATATGCCGTAGCGATAAGAAGAACCATTTTCACTCTGCTGGATTTTATGAAGGAGTTTGATAAATTACACGAAATTGAAGCTGATGCAGGTAGTGGCCAGATTTCGTGCATAGGTTTAATGCTAGTGGCTGTGAGGCTAACACACTGATCTCCCTTAAGCAATGATGTGCAGAAGCAAACAAACCCTGGCTTTGTCGTCATTATTTTGGGAGGAAACGTCTGTATGAAATTAAGATTTCTCTCTCTTGATTCTTGAAATGCCAACATCAAAGATTCGATTGTTCGGTAATTAAGATGCTGGGATATATTTTCCGTAATTATCACTGGCTGTCGTAGATCTTTACAGCACCATGTGAATGATTTTGCTAAGATATAACATAACGTTACCTAGTCATCGCATATAAAGCGTTGATTGTTTCATAGATTATTGTTAATTTGAAGCAACTTCCTATACACAACTGTCTCCTTATGGGGAAAGAAAAAGAACTAGTTAATAATCTCTTAATGAAAAGAGTTAAATAATAAATGATTGAGTAGGCTTCACCTTTGTTCGTGTTGCGCATGTCCAATGGCGATTTACATATATGTGAACACAAATGCGTGTTCTGCCTCTTTCTCTAACTTAAGTTTTGATATGGCATTGTGCAAGCTGGCAGGCATAAAATACTTTTCGAAGATTCATTTGGCAGGAGCTTGCTATTGAATCCCAGTTTGTGATGGAGCTTACAAAATTTACTACAGTAAACATTTTCATTGGAGAGGTATGACAAAAAAAGTATTGTTACTAAGATTTCTTTTGACGGGAAAGAGTTTCTGGATTTTTACATCAGTGACACGCTGCCATCTAACGTGCAGATATCCCATAACCTTTTCTGAATCTCCGAGCACTACATATTTTCTTCCGAGTGAAATATTGCATATTTAAGCTTTTCTAGTTAAAATGCCACTTCATGACTTATATCGAGCTATATCTACGTATCCACTTCTCGTTGGATATTCGAGAAATTGTTAGGCTATAACATATCTGCATGTTTGTATATGTTTTTTTTAAAACTTTTGTTCTCTCTTTTTCATTAGAAGTTTCTCGTCTATTGTGGTAGGCTCTGATTTCAAAACTAATTTCCGGAAGAAAACCTGAAAGAAGTCTTTTGTCAGCCATTCAAAAACTGTTTAAACATTTCCCGATTTCCAGAATTCTCAGTTCTCATTTCTATGTATTTTTCTCTAGTTTTCTTACCATATTGAATATATAAGCGCAGCGTAATTCTAAAACAGGCCATGTTTATTACGTTTTCACATCCTTTTTGGCTTATAATATTGGGTTCTACCAATGTTATAATCCGTTAGTCTCTCAGATTCAATATTCATTTATTTTTCTTATATTCTCCGATTTCCAGAATTCTCATAAACAGTCCATGCTTCTTTGGATTTCGGCTACTTTAGACGATATATGACCCACGTATGTCCTAAACGGGCTATGTTTAATATATTTTAATGCTATTGTTCGTATTTAATATTGGGTTCTTCTAAAATTTTAACCCGTTAGTATCTCAGCTCTCAAATTCGATTGTTTTTCTTATATTTTTGATTTTCTGACTCTACATCACAATAGCTTGAAAAGAATACAACCTCATGATTCATAGTAAATTAGCAATGTTTGTAAAGACAAACTCTATACGAAAATGCTAAATGGATGCTGGTTTAGTTTTCCATACTCTTCATATGAATAGCCTTTATTTCCTGTTAACGAAAAGCACATTTTTGCTCTTTGAGTGCATGGATGAATAGTGGTGTTGTAAAAGTTGCTGTTAACGCATACATACGTACATACACACATACATATACACGTACATACATAATACATAGATATATACATACTTACATATATTTATGTATGCACACATACATATATATACATATGCACATATATATATATTTATGTATGTATATATATATATATATATATAT
>NC_068992.1:1034042-1034843 GCF_001194135.2 Octopus bimaculoides
TATATATATATATATATATATATATATATATATATATATATATATATATATATGTATGTATGTATGTATACGTGTGGTTGTGTGTGTATATATGTATGTATACATATATGTACTAATCATGAATCAACCAAAAGAATTGATAATAAAAGGATTCCTTAGTTAGACAAGATTGGATAAGAGTCTACTCAGTAGTTCTTCCTATGTCTTCAGACAACCACATGCAAGTAAATGCACCAGGTGTGGCCAGTGCAGAAGAAGAAATGAACCAACCGCTCTGTAAATATTCCTGAGGTTTCATATGAAAGAATGAAATTTACTTACTACTTATTTTGTTGTTGTTCCTCTTTGTACCTGAACCTTATTTGAGCTGCAAAACTAAATATTTTCCTTCAATTGATCATTCATCTCAAAATGTCACAAACATTTTCGTACTTAAAACAATGCTGCTCTTTACTTGCGATCGTTATAGCTTTGTTTGGGTAGCTTTCATCTCATTGCATTATTATTTGAAATAAAATAATATTTTGTTTAAATATATTACGAATCTCAGTTACCTTATGATCTGTGATACCACATATTTGCAAAATAGTAACTGATTAAATAAATTTGTCCTTCTAAAATTAATTCTTGTCTTCTATTGTTTCAGCTTTGTTCAACTTGAAAGAATATATTGCTGATATTTTTATGTTCCAAATGTTTCTCTTGTTGCAATTTCCTAAAAGGTATTGTTGCAAAGTTCGTTTAAAAGCAACTAACGCTTCTTCATGTTACATAGACGTGTCACACACACACACACACACA
>NC_068992.1:1035231-1045796 GCF_001194135.2 Octopus bimaculoides
GCACGCACGCACGCACGCACGCACACATGTAGTTATATATTTTACATATGGCCCATAACAAATGCAGAATTTCGTTCTTACGGCGACATGTTGATTCCGTTATGTTTCATCAACGCTTATCAGATGGAAGCGGCTGTGTGTATAGGTATTGTGTAAAACCATGGTATTATATATAAAGAATAGGTCCTCTCTATATCCTATTGCTTTTCTGAGGAATGGATGAAATAATCTTATTTCGATCGGTTTGTTTACTAAGAAATTTTAATAAAATACTTTGACATTAGAGGAAGATGAAGCGCGGCTAAGAGATGCATTTAAATGGTTACATTTTATAGCTTAACTTATTCTATAGAATAATGAAAGTGTCAATAACATATCTTAGAATTACACAATACTGGTAACACGAATCCTGATAAGGTGTATATCATTCATATTATTAGCGTATTAATAACTTAAGTATTTTCTTTTGCGATCATTTGTCTCTAACGTTAATGTGTTCTGGCTTGTTTGAAACATTTCTATTAAAGTATTTATGCATTTAATGTCGTGTATATATATATATATATCTGCGCGCGTGTGTGTGCGTGCGTGCGTGTGTGTGAGTGTGTGTGTGTACATACTGTAAACTACAATAAGTGAATGGATTAACATTGGTACATCTCTGTTAATATACTATTTATCTCAGAGCGGAATCTGAGAAATCACAATCAACAATGTTATTTCCAGAGAAATTTAAATACACTGGACTTCTAAGACGAACCATATTTCTAGGCTACTGCCAAAAAGGATTTAATAATATCCAATAATGGTAGCCACCTCATATCTCCGGTGAATACATATAATAGTCTGTAACATTCTAAATTTATCAACACAACTGCGGTTGAAATAGTTAATCAAACTCTGATGTTCATGCATTGTTTGGTATTTAAAACGCTCAGTAAAATTCAATCGCAATGGACATATGAAGCTAAAGAAAGTCATGTGAATAATGTTTGAAATTGGAAAGGTATATATAAATAATGAAAATGATTTAAAGTTTTAGTACTGCTGCAAAACTATATGATTTCTAAAGCCGTGAATGTTTATTATAGAGTTGATGAGACGGTTCTGTGTTTCGATAATGTGTTAATGATAAGGATTGCTGAAACTGAGATATATCCTATATACTTGGAGTTAAATGCAAAGTATATGCACCTACAGCAATTTAGTTATTCTTGTTTCCTTGTGTGAAGGTATATAATGACTTTTTGTTTATCGTCAATTTCAAAACAGCAGGTATTCTCTTTGTTGATATTTCTATGAGCCCTTTAATGTAATTTGTAGTTTGCAGTACACTCAAGTTTTGGATTATAAATCGAAATAGCTTATTTGCAGAAACGAAATTTCCTTTAGCGCTAAAAAGATGTAGCCCTTTGTACGGGTTATCTAGTCATTATTGATATTTTACTTCGCTTTCTGTTCTGAAGAATATTTAGGGGATGCAAGGTGGCTATTAATGGTATTCAAAAGCACGTCAGCTTTCCTGTTTGCCTGTAAAATCTGTTTAAGAGAGAATATTTTGTTCTTAATGGGTCTAATCTCTATGGCGTCAATGTCAGCGTATTCTCGGTCGGTTTTCTTTTTTGTAATTATATATATATATATATATATATATATATATACACGCACTAAAACACATATATATACGTACACCACACATGTAAATATTGTGCTTTTTTTGTATGTGTGAGTGTGCGTTTGTATGTCTTTGTGGATGCATGTATAGATGTGTGCGTGTGTCTCCATGTATCTGCATGTTTGTAAAAGATTGGGATTATTATGCTCTCGATTTACACGTAGCAAAATATTAAAGAGCTATACATGTACTTACAGTGAAGTTTCTAGTATATCTTAGATGTGCATTTATATTTAGAAACCTTAACGTGCATACCATAATCCCACACTACTAAACAAAAGATCGAATCCACCCAATGTCATAGCATGAAAACAATAAAACATGCCCTCTTCTCTGTTTTATTTCAATTCAAAATCAATCACCCACACTACAAATCCTTCAGCTCTTTTCGTGGAAGAGTGAAAATAGTTTTCTATGTCATAGCTAAATGCCAGAAAAATGCCATGCTAAACAATGCAGCGCTTCTTTGTTTTCTAATGTTTGTGGGTTTGAAAGAGCTTGGTTGTAAAGAGAAGTAGAACATCTCAGATGGTTCGGATTGAGATGCTGTATCTAAAGAAATAAATTGAAGACTTTCTCACTACTCTCCGCATATATGCATTTCAACAGCCAAAAATCTTGTAGATCTAATGAAAATAGCAGTTTGACAAAACCTTCTGCAGTACACATGGGAATCATTTAAACATATGTTTCTTATATGGCGGTGGGGTGGAGATCAGGGGACTGATGACATATCTTAAAGAAACGCTATTCCCAATTGAAAATTCAAATAAATAAATTACTCTCACCATTTACATATATTGCACTGAAGGAAATACATTAGCAACTATCTCTACTGAGACCGATGAATGCCAAGGAAATGGAACATTGATCCCAATATGAGTGATAATATACTGTACACTGATAATATAGAGAATCTTATAAAACAAAATATATCTAAAAATGTGCATTCAAATAAATAACAACTGAAGACCCTGTCAGTAAATTTCAATTTTGGAAATAAAATTGAGGATGAAGAAATGCCTATAAATTCACCGAATTCTTCAAAATTCAAAGTAGGTGACACAAGCTATAAATTGTATACACTATTCTGCACAAAAATAATCAGTCTGTGAAAATAAATAATGGTAAAAGAAACGGATCGAGCACTCAGTGGGAGCGAAGGATACCAGAAATACTATTACAGATGGAGATCTTGACAAATTGATATGAAATTTACAATATGAAACAACAAAACAAAATCAAAACAAAAAATAAACAAAAACGAAGTTAAAGAGTTTTGGTATGAATAATATATCATCGTTGGGAAGAAACATACGGACAAAAGTACAGAGATTCAGAAATAAAGTGATATAATAGTTATGTGAAAGAAACTGGAGTTATGGTAGTACATATCGAAATAATTCAAGCTCCATATATATTGGAATAAATCTTCCAGAAAACGGAAGCGTAATATCCTTTTTTAATCATTAGGTTATGTAGTATGCCTTAAGGCAGCGAGCTCGAAAAGTCATTATCCGGACAAAATGCTTAGCGGTATTTCGTCTGTCTTTACTACGTTCTGAGTTCAAATCCGCCGAGGTCCAATTTGTATTTCATCCTTTCGGGGTCGATAAATTAAGTACCAGTTGCATACTGGTGTCTATCTAATTGACTGGCACCCTCTCCCAAAATTTCAGGCTTTGTGCCTATAGTAGAACGGTTATGTAATATATCTGGAGGTGAGTAGAAGAAGCCATCTAAAAGAACGTGTTGTCGAGAAACACCTTATTTGGCGAGGTTACACAATTTGGGCTATTAGGATTTCTTTTGGCGAAATATTATTTTGACGAGTATCCTCATTCTTTAGAAAAACTTATTGGATTTTTCGCAGAAATTATATACATACATACATACATGCATACTGGGTTATTTAAAAAGAATGGACCGATTTCATTACACAATATTTTAATAAAGCAAAGTAATAGAAACCTCCAGCTAAGTCACAAGTATTTACTTACAATCAGCTATTATTTCCTGTCTTAAAAGTGTTCAATGTGGCCACCACCTGGAACACGGGCAACGTCAGTGTGTGAAGAGAATTCCTTCCACACGCGATCCTTCTGATCCGATCTGAAAATGTTTCTGCTTATTTAAATGCAACTAAGAATGATGAAAATGCTTTATAGTTACAATTCCTAGATGATCTCATAGTTCTGTATGCCTAAATGTCATCTCAGCAATAGATGGAAAATGCTGAGAGGAAGGTAAATGAGTGTTGTTTAAATCTTTCAAAGATAGATTGCATCTCTGCCATATACGAGTGTATCAACGCCATTCCATTATCCACCACATCTTAATTTATCTTGAGCAAATGTAGAGAGTGCTACATAGAATTTTATATCAGGTAGTTCATTGAGCTTCCCAAAGAGCCAAGAACTGAAGTTCTCTATGGAGCGATCCACCTTTCGCACCCATCCTGTTATCGGAAATTGTGCAGCTCATATAAAAGGAAAAAACCCTTCACCAAATTTTTAGAGTGATTCACGATCATAATGTTTGGATGACCACGTTTCGTCTCTATAGATTGAAATTGATGCACGACTTCAATCCTTTTACGTTATGAGAAGATGAAACATAAGAATGGATACACATACATTTCAAGGAAACTAAAATCTACATATTTTTTCTAAATAATTATTTAGACATTAAAAAATATAGAAGTAAATAAGATGAACTTGTATCAACAAGTCTGAGAGAGAGTAAGGCATATAAACATACAAATGAGGAATCTGAGATGAAGGATAAAAATTCCAGGGAAACAACGATAGATATAATTAAATGATGCGTGTGAGAATGCAGTGAAGCTGATATAAGTCCAGCATTTTGAGACAAACGTCTCTGATAAAGTTAACATTCTCCAGAAACAACTTGAAAACTCGAATTTCTTGGCCGATATAGTTTTAGGCAAGTAGGTTTCATTGATTTAAATATTCTTTTCTAAAAGAGAAACAGTCATTTGAAGCCTTGCTAAATCCTCACACCTACCTTTTGAAAACACTGCTATGATGAAATTTCGGACAGAAATAGTTATCAAAGCTTTCACTGCTATTTTTAAGATGTTGAAGGACCCATTTGAGTGTGTTTCTGTAAGAGGCAGCGATGCATGTGCGATGTCTAATTCTGATAATTGGGAGAGGAGTTGGTTTAAAGACTTGAAATTGGGAATAATTTTTTTCAGAGAGTTAGCTGTTATTACAAGCATGTCTAGACGCCACATTGAGAGCTTCCACGTGCAAAAAACGGGCTATCTATGAAAAGGGGCGGAATATTACGATGTGAGTGAAGTGATTGACAGTAAATGGGGAGAAGGAGAGTAGGATTTTTTTTAACAAAATTGTAATTTTGAAAGAAATTTTATTTTCGGATGGTAATTTCCTTTTTCCACGTGGAATTCTTCATAAACTTTTTGATAAAAGTGAAAAACAAAACAAATCTGTCTGTGTGCATGAGCGTGGGCGTTTGAAGTTTTGGAATTTTTTTAAAGGTCAATATTTTAATCTCCGTTTTTGAAAAACGAAATCAAAAATGATGTTGCTTGCGTAGTCAAAAGCGTCCTGCAGTTCCTGCCAACACTGCAATGTTTAATACACACTAATGGCCGTTACGGGACACCAATATTTTCTCCTTGTCATACAGCCTACGTTATGCATACATGTGCATTTGTTTCCATATGTGTACACACACACACACACACACACGTACACACACATACACGCACACACAACACATATACAAACACACGTACATAAAGATGCATGGTTGCAGATTTCAGCTGCTCAGTTGATGAGAATGTACAATGAAAAGTACAAGAAGACATGTATAATTTAATGCAGAACTTATAACTCTTGTACCCAGAATATAAATTTGTACCTACCCTCAGAGGTACATTAGGCAACGTACCAACAGATTTACGTAAACCTAGAACTACAAGAAAGAGCAAACGAAACACGCTGATTCTCCACCTCCAATATATAAGTGGTACTGTGAAGCTTTGTAAGACATTCCAAAGAATCTTCATATGAAATTCTTTAGGTAAATAGATGCACACACGTGGGTGTGTGGATTAACAGTCAACCAACACAACAGCATACTTACAAACACCGGGAGCTCTCTTACGTCAAAGACTTTTGTTGCTTTCTTTAAGGAAATGCTTCAATTCTCTTAAGAATTACTTCAAGAAAAATAGCAAAGTGATATACACGTACATGTATGTATGTACACACACGCACACACACATACACACAAATATATAAAAACACAAACATATATATATTTATATATATATATACATATTGGATCACATTTAACCAGGATGAATGTAAACGTAAATATAAATATACAGGCATCATGCATACATACATGCATACATACATATATACGTATGTACGTATATGTATGTAGGTATATAAACTAGTGGAGAAATATATATCAGTGCAGATAGACCGTCTTTGTAATCCATTAATGTAAAGTGTGTTGTTTTACATTATTTTGCAAAGTAGTCGGTTTATGTTTGTGGCACGGGATGGTTATTAGTTCAGGGTTCATGAAAATTACTGTTGCCCAAATCAAAGAATGCTGAACATAATAGAAAATAGTTTGTAAACCCTTCTATGACACGTTCAGTTCTTTTTCCGTCCTCATTTTGTATTCCACTGCGACGTTGGTGATAATTATCTTTTATTTACATGCATAAGAGATTTTACGCCATGCATTCTAGTTTGCTTTCTAGAAAAAGTGCTTATATCCCATTTTTTCGATATCGTCTTTTGTTATTTGCGATATTATTGCTGTGATAATGTTTATGATTGTTAGAGGGCAGTTTAGGAGATTAATGGTTCGTTGGCTTCGCAGATTAAGACAGCCTTTCTTTTCTTGTGCTTCCCATGTGTTCTTTTGTAAGTGCTTTGTGGAAAATTTCACGAAGACGTTTGAAACTTTATTATAACCGGAACTTTCCTCTTTGTTTATATTGCGTAGTATCTCGGTTACTAGTAAAATATTGCTTATTCTTTTTGTTCTCTGGTTGCGTTGTTTTTGTTTTGTTTGTTTTTCATTTTAATATCATCGTTTGTGGTGATCCATCCATTATACATACTCTTGACGCAACATATTCTCCTTCAATTGCTTCTGGAGTTGCTCTGACTTTTTATATGCTTTTACCTACTTACAGAAAAATCCGCATTTGGTTGGAGACGTTCTGTTTGTTCAAAGAACAATCTTTGTGATATAGCAAGCATCTTTTATTCTTGGGTGTTTTTTTTGTTTTTTCGGGTACTTCATTTATATTTTGTATTTCTGTAGTATTTGTCTCTGTGGTTTTATTTCATATCTTTTCTTTTCGTTTTCGATCTCATTAAGGAAACTGGAATCTGACATTTTTTTTCAGTCTTTCTTTTTACGATTGTGTTCTTGGCTTCAGAAGTTAGGAGCTTGAGGAAGTAATCACGTTCCTTTGTGGCTCTTGTGACTGCTGAATAGGTTATTTCAATAAGGAATTATAAATGTTCATATCTATTCACGGCATGTCGATGATGAAAAACATTCGGCTTTTTATTACCTATGTCATAATTACATTTTATCTTTGCATGAGACGGTTTTAATTGTTGCATAAGGAAGATATTGGTATTTATTTTTATTGTTTGATTAGGTTACATCTAATTTCAGGGATTATTATTTGGATATTTACTAGTTTCCTTTTTTTTTTTGTATGTTTACAAAATCATTATTTATTCATTTCGTCTGTTCGTTATTTGACGCGTGCTATATTACTCACGACAGGATATATTTCTAATAATGCTATCTTTTCATAATTTGTCTATTTGAACTGATGATAATGTTAAATTGCAGTTAACTCTACAGATTGGGGTCATGGATAATCCCCATATGTTACACCAGTGTGTTTTTGTATTTAGCATTTTGGAGCCGATATTTACAGCGTCATCGGAATCTAGTTTAGCATTTCCAGCAATAGAGATTTTATGTCCCCAAGTTTCAAAATGTTTAGTGTACGATTCAACACGTAATCTACTATTGAATACTATTGATCGCATTTGTACTTTGAGTCAATAATTAAACAAAAAACAACAACGAAGATGTCAAGAGTTGCTTTTGTTTCAGTTTTGTAAATGCTCTCTGTGTTGCCAGTCGGCAATACAAACGCTAGAAATATATAATTGATATAATGCAAAGATCAATATAATTAAAATAAAATATCATATTACTTACAAATGTATCTGCCAACATTTCCGTCAATTGTTTTATATACTCTGCATTGTTATTTCAGGATATTATTCCAAGCAGTTTAGTAGCACGCACGTTATTGAAACTGATGGTAATTGTTTGTATATATTGAGAGAGGTGAGATATTTTCCTATTGTCTAAATACTGTGAATCTTCTCATCGTTTTTGTTTCGTTCGTTCATGACTTTTTGAACATGTTCTGTTGCAATTTTGTTATTTTTATTATATCAAAATCATTCTACCGTAACATGTTCTCTGTGCCTATTCGCACTGTTTTTGCATTTTATGCATATATGTAATTTCTGCAGATTATATAGGCGTCTGTATGTTGTTTGATCATACCCAACGTTACTATTGTTAAAGAGATTGTTTTGGCCTTCATGTATCATATTCAGATTATCTCTATCTGGAGGTGCTTGATATTCAGGTGATTTCACCGTGTCATTCAGCGATATGTTAAACTTTTGGGACTGATGTATCGGTAAAAGACATTTCTTTTCTTGCTGTATTTTCATATCCCACCCAATCGTTGCTTTGCTAGTCAGCAGGATCGTTTTCTGGTATGTGACAATAACATCTTCATTCTGCTGGTATTTTAAAATACTTCCGGTGTATTTAAATCTCAAATATCTAATGAGGGCCGGTGTTCTTATCTCGGCATTAAATGAACAGGCAGATCAAACGTTTCTTCCCTATCTCCACATATTATGAATTTATTTACTATATTCTACTTCCTTATATCCTACAGAGAATAGTGGTTGTCTTACAATCAAATACCATTAAATCTCTGCTTAAAGTCTCGCAATTTTTTGCCAGTGTTGTGATTTCTCATTGCCTGTTTCCATTCTCTTCAGCTTTTTCCAGTATTGACCACATAAGGACTTAATGTGTATTTTTCTATCAACAGAATCGGCAGCCCTATTGTAATTTAGGATTTTGCAGCTTACGATATCAATTAGTTCTACATTTTCTTCATAATTTATTTTTTCCGCCTCTGCCGAGAAACTGTTGCTTTACTTAAAGACAGAAAGCAGATTGTTTTCTTCCACGTTTCCTCGTTTATATATATACTTGTCATGATTCAATACTAGATATATCTGTATTCATGCAGCATAGTTTTGTTATTGCTTACTACTTGCATAAGGTACTGAGCGAGTATTTTGTGATCGCGGATCTGCATTCATTCTATATTCAAAATATTTTCTTGCTCTGAATAGCTTAATCACTTTCTTCAGTATTAGATTAAGAAAATTGTAACTGTAAATTATTACGGGTACAACTAAAGCATTCCTGTCTTTATTTTCTGCAGTTAGTTCTATTTTAGTTGTTAATCAGTGATTATAACATTCCTACCAAGTCTGTCTTTGATTTGTTTTTTTTTTTGTATTCTGTACTGTCCAGTTTATACAACTCGGCACCTGATGTGACTAGTCCATGTCACATAACATGTATGTTGGGCGTAATCGGATGGGCCAGTTAATTTGATTGGGGTTCAGATTGGCTTAGATCTCTGAGTGAACAAAGTTATGCACGAGATGACAAACAGGGTGGCCACTTTTACTCAGAAATGGGATAACTGGGAGCTGACCAGCGAAATATTCAAGCGGGATTTGGGTGACGAAGACAAACATGAACAACATTTTGGCTTGTTTAGAAAAAGCAATTTCAATAGAGTCGATAATCTTTAAAAATATCAGTGATAAAAGAAACTATATCAGACGGAGACTTTAGTAGCACTTTAGAATACACTTGAAATTTTTAACATGTGTAGATTCTCCGTACCAAACGGGAACTTAGCAGTGGTATGTCAAGAAAATTTCTGCTTCGCTGCCATACGATGTTATGGACGAAATAGAAAAGGAAATTACAACTAAAATTCAAGTGTGCACTCTATGTTGAAGCCGAAAGAAATCCGATGCAGTCTGGCATAATTGATCATTAGAATAATTGAAAGGGTGGGGTGAATTTTTCTCAGTTAGACATGAAACCTGACGAACGCTTCAATAAGCATCCTAACAACAACAACAATTTTTATTATTCCTACATGGATAATTTTCGACCTATATGTCTGCTAAAAGCAAAGTTCCACAGGAACTGTGGAAAAGATTGGGTGGCTTGCTATATTGAAGAAAACGGCCATATATATACGCTGAATAATAAGCGATCGAAAGCAAGCTGAAAAATATTACATACGACAAAAAGGTTGAGCATCACAATTTCTATTTCCTGCTAAAACCATTTTCGATATCGATTGCTTTTCTGAGATTAGCGGAAGAGACCACTTCATTCAGAGTAACAGAATCCGTTGAGTAGGCGGTTCCGCTTCCGGTCACAACATTATTATTATACTAACAAGGAGAATATTTAGTACGGATGGTGGGGAAGGGGTACAGTACAGACTTTGTCAATTGGTAAATGTATCGGAAAGATTCCGTTCAAGCATAGTAAACAATCTCTTTAAAACATGAAGTCTCGATCACTAGACATCATCAAAACGAGTCCTTTAAATATTTAAAGTTGACACTCTGCGGAGCGGAGTCATAATGTCATTAATCTCTATCTCTCTCTCTCTCTCTCTCTCTCTCTCTCTCTCTCTCTCTCTCTCTCT
>NC_068992.1:1047084-1051930 GCF_001194135.2 Octopus bimaculoides
TATATACATGCTCATATATACATATATATGTGCGGTGTGTGTGTATGTATGTATGTATGCATATTTGGATGTATGTATGTATGTCTGTATGTATGTATGTCTGTATGTTTGTATGTATGTATGTCTGTATGCATGTATGTATGTATGTATGCATGTATGTATGTATGTATGTATGTATGTATGCATGCATGCATGCATGCATGCATGTATGTATGTATGTATGTATGTATGTATGTATGTATGTATGTATGTATGTATGCATGCATGCATGTCTGTATGTATGTATGTATGTATGTGTGTATGCATGTATGTATGTATGTATGTATGTATGTGTGTATGTATGCATGTATGTATGTATGTATGCAACGCACCTCAACAGTTGTAATATATTATTATCACTATCCGATGAATAAATATCACATCTTACTCCGTGGAAATATATTCTTCACTCACGCCACAAAAATTATATTATGTAGATATTGTTGAAATATTATTTAACAGTAATGTTCGATTTATTCAGTTTTCATTGATTCTTGAAACACGGTTTCTTTAATATCTTCTTTTCTTGGCACGCTATTACTCTCTATGTGAATTATATATTTATAAATGTGTTTATAGAGAGGAATACAGATATATATTTCATAGTCTATATAATGTCCTTTGAAACTGTATTCTAGTGCATACATACATACATACATACATACATGCATGCATACATACATATAAACACCCCCATACACACACATATCAATACATATATATATATATAAAATACACCCACACACACATGTATAACTTTTTAAAAACCTTTCATGAGAAAGATAACAGAAATAATTTGGAAAGCAAAACAGTTAATACGTATGGAATGGAATATAATAAAGGAAAAAAACTTTTTGGCCTATTTTGCGAATATAGAGTTCATATCAATACATTCTAAAAGACACGTCGATAGGTCTGGCGATATTATGTCGATTATTTTCAAGTACAATGACCTAATAATGATTCAGTTGACAACTTACTTTATTAATGTGAATAAAAGCCCGAGGAAGAAAACCGATGAAACCACAAATGGACGAGTAGATGTGTTTATGTAAATATTATAGCAAATGGCTCCTCATTTCTGTATATTCCCTTTTCATTTTTGTCGACAGTTTAAAATACAGCACTCAAGATATTATCAAATCTTTTTCTTCATTTGGCACAGCAGGTTATCTTTGTCGTCTTCCTGCAGTTCGAAACGACATTACTAATGGTAGGAGAAAAAAAGAAAGCAAAATAATATCAAACCTACATTGAAATTATCAGAGATTCAATATTTACAGAAATAATTTTCAAACTGTTAAAATAGAATTCTTTCTCACATTGTTTGCTTATATTGTTTTTATTTTTAAACGTATAATCCCTATATAATACGATAAATTCTCTATGTACTAAGTGCTGTACAAATTATGCTGAATGAGAAAGAAATTATAACTACCTTAATTAGAGAAAAATAGTGAGTATTGAAATAGATTGTTTTTAAAAAAATTGATAATATTAAAATGATTAAAAATACAAATACGTGATGAATGTTTAATTTTTAATGATTTAATATATATATATATAACTTGATTAAGATAGCTTCTAGAAATCTATTTCTTCTTCAATGAAGAATTTTGTCTTATACTAATCTTATATTAAACTATCAGTTTGAGAGTTGTTAGACGAGAACGAGGGTGAAATAGCGAACGCTGGAGAAATACTTTCTTTGACAAGGGAACAAATAGAAGAGAGAGATAATAGGATACCTCCAGCCTCAAGGACAGTCCTGAAAATAGATGATGGCATGAGGAAAAGAAAGATGGACGGTGGTCACGTGTGAGCAACAAGAGAGAGAGAGAGAGAGAGAGAGAGAGAGAAAGAGAGGGACAGAGGGACAGATAGTAAACGCTGAAGAGGAGAAAAACAAATTAGAGAAAGGATCAGAGAGAAAATGATAGAGGGAGAGAACAATATAGGATAGATTCGCATCAAAAAGATTAACATAAACTAACTTGGAAACGGATGCTTGGCGTTCAATCAAATAATAATATGAATAATATATATATATATATATATATATATATATATATATATATATATATATATATATATATACATATATATATGCATATATATGTATACACACGCACACATATATATACAGCGGAGGCGCAATGGCCCAGTGGTTAGGGCAGCAGTCTCGCGGTCGTAGGATCACGGTTTGATTCCCAGACCGGACGTTGTGAGTGTTTATTGATCGAAAACACCTAAAGCTCCATGCGGCTCCGGCAGGGAGTGTTGGTGACCCCTGCTGCAGTATTTCATCACAACTTTCTCTCATTCTTTCTTCCTGTTTCTGTTGTACCTGCATTTCAAAGGGCCAGCCTTGTCACACTCTGTGTCAAGCTGAATCTCCCCGAGTACTCCGTTAAGGTTGCACGTTTATGTGGAGTGCTCAGCCACTTGCACGTTAATTTCACGCGCAGGCTGTTTCGTTGATCAGATCAACTGGAACCCTCGTCGTCGTAACCGACAAAGTGCCACAATATTTATACATATAAGCACACTGACACTTACACAACACACTCAGATGCATACACATACACACACACGCACTAGTTGAATTTCCCATCAGTGCCGTGGTATCTTCACAGCAGATTATCATGGCGGACTTAGTATTTTCATCGTTTTGACGGATTTTTCAAATGCTTTTGCTACACGATTGTATATGATGGATAGGAGCATTATCCCCCGCTCTCCCGCTTCTGGACCGATTTTGTCCAATTGTTTTTTCACTATGCATTTTATAAAATGGGAAACTCCTTTGCTTGAAAAAATGTTTTGAACATTTCTAATCTTTTTTTTTTTTTTTAACTCCCTCCACCATTAAGGAGTGATTTTGGTCTTCTTTTTTTAATTTTGCACTACGCATTTATAATAGATGGTGGAAAATTTGAAGATTAAAAGAAAACAAAAATTGGAAATCGGTGGTTACTATTACGATCTGCACATCCTTTATTTTCAACAGAAATAAAATGTTATATAAAAACAATAGTGATATTTTTAAAATGTCTTCATTAACCCTGCCTTCTCCATAAATCCTGAAGCTTCGCTCTTTTCGAAATTGTTTTTAATTATAGTCTGAAAGACCGTCAGCCCGAATCTGCAATTTGTTTCTAATTTCAAAATCATTTTCAGACGAAAAGGTGTGTGATTTAAGGGAGATTTAGCTCTTCGTCTAGCACACACCACTATCTCCCTTGTTTAGAATAAATTAACTTTTGCATGCTCTTTTAGCATCCCTCCGTCGCTTTAAAGAAATTCCATACACACACCCATGCACATATACTGACAAACACAGACACACAGACACACACTCGTACACACATCTACACACGCACACGCAGCGTGAGCTATATACTATTATGTAGCGTGAGAGAGTGGGGCAAAATTTTCCATGAGAAAAGCAAAAGGTTAAAGTGATGGGGAGATCGTTTCTGTTACTGTCACAAATTTTGAAAGCTTAATATTAAGTGAAAAATTGCTTATTTTGGATGGTGATGTACCTTTTCCTGCTAAATCCGAGTTAGTGATTTATTTATTCCAGAAAAAAAAAATTAGGAAAATATTACAAAGGTTTAAAATTTTATCATTTTACCGAATCAGAAAACAGGCTTTGTGCATAATAGGTGTCCTCAAATGAAAGTAAACATCGGAAGACGTTTTAAACAAAATGAAAGCAGTGCGTGAGAGATAAGGCATATACAGAAAGAAAGATACAGAGAGAGATGAGAGAAAGAGAGAGTCAGTTGAGAGAGAAAGATCGATGGCCAAAAATTGTGTGAGAGCTGTCGATCTAAAAGTTAAGTTGTTTCTCGTAGCAAATTATATATTTTAATTATCACTTACGGACGACATTCTCTATGGACGCGGGTTTCGAAAATTAAATTCTTTTCCTCGAGGACTCACCATTTCAGAGCCTTTCGCGTACATAACACACATACATAACCACAAACCGTCGCATAATATGGTATATACTATATAGCATATATATATATATATATATATATATATATATATATATATATATATAAACAAATAGTAAATGAGTATATGCACATATACGTACAGGTATGTGCATACCGACATCCACCTGTATGTATAGGTGCATATCTGGGTACAGGACATTGCAAACAAAACGTAGACAAGAAAACACACAAGCCACATAGAGAACATTTTCCTTATCTATATATATATAATGTGTGTGTGTGTGTGTGCGTGCGTCTGCAATGAATGAAACAAGAAGAGAGCAATCGAAAGAGATAGGAAGAACATGTTAATATATTCTATCTATCTATCTATCTATCTATCTATCTATCTATCTATCTATCTATCTATCTATATGTATATCTATATGTATACAAACGGAATGGAATCCAAAACGAATGTGTTGATGTGAGTGGGCAAGTTATTTTATGGATAGAGCAGTACAAATTATTTCTCTGCGCTTAAGCGACTCGCTACAATTGATGGAGAAGGGCGAGTTTCTTTACATAGTTACAAACTATTAAGAGAGGGAATATTTTGCAGCGAAGTAGAAGGAAAAAGGAATGAAGAGATAGGTGCCAATGTGGGGCGAAGTCAAGGAAAATATAAATGCCAGAAGGAAACATTTCATACTGAAATAAAAAGAGACAAAATAGTAAAGTAGTGCATGTATGTATGTATCTATAAATGTGTCTATCGATTGCTTTCTTCTTGTTTCATTATACATACATACATACATATATATATATATATATATATATATATATATATATATATA
>NC_068992.1:1052271-1053549 GCF_001194135.2 Octopus bimaculoides
TATATATATATATATATATACACTCAAAGACTATATATATATATATATATACGTTGCTTAGTTTTGATTTACACCAGGCGAAATTGTCCGTAGCTTGACCGTTTCAACGCATTTGTTTTGTTTACAACAGGATTTCTTAATTCCGAATACATTCTTTCTCTTAAATAATATTGTCTAGAAATATATGTTTTCTTGCATGCTACAATTTGAAAACCTCTATGACATTTGTGTCACATGCGTGAATATGATGCAGAAATAAATATATTAGGCCTACATAAAAAATGCAGGCTCGCAGTGACTATTGGAATAATTACTTCAAAGTTATAGTATTACTTAATTTGGTTACCTAGATCTGAAGTATTTATTTGAGAGTGTAAATGACACATCAAGTTTTGAAAATAAAATTCTTTTTCGTTTGCAAAGATGTTTGCTTGTTGCAGTATTTTCTTCATAGTTGAGCTATTTCTGCAGAAACATATTGCATTTTCAATTGTGATTACGCCTACTTTCAAGAAGTTATTTTGATCTTGAAACGAGCAAAAGTTTAATAAAATATAATAGTTGTATTTTTTTTGCATTTTGTTCTTCCAAAAATGTCCGAAAATTAATGAGGATACCAAATAAACTTTCCTGGAAATAAGTTGTTATTTTCTTGACAAGAAATCTAATTAAGTTTGTTCATAAATATTTTTAGCTCGTCTACATTTAAAGAGAAACGTGTTTTTCCTCATATTGCTAAAATATTAAACCTTAAAATTTTAAACAAAGCTCATTTATTTACCTCCTATCCCATATCTGTGTCTAATTTATTTTATTAATTAGCTTTGAACACGAAATACGTAAACTCTGTTAAAATATTATTTTACCGACGTATATTATTACTTCTCAGTATTTTTACATCGGCAAGTTTTATAATGAAGAATAACAAAACAGAATGTGTAGTATTCATGAACGCTATTATAAGAAGCCGCACATGTAGGCGCACATCTAAATGTATAACAGAGAGCGCTGAAATAAACGAAGAAATTCGAGAAAGGAAAGAAGAGTAAACATTATAGTAGGCTGCAAATGATTTTAAATTAAAAGTTAAAACCAGTCGATGATAAATAACTATATGGATATTTATAGATACGTACGCACACATATTTGTGTATGGGTTAATGTGCCTGTTTGTGTAAGTGTGTGTGTGTATCTATATATATGTTTGTTTGTGTGTATGCGTGTATATATATATATATATATATATATATATATATATATATATATATATATATATAT
>NC_068992.1:1054475-1054988 GCF_001194135.2 Octopus bimaculoides
TATATATATATATATATATATATATATATATATATATATATATACATATATATGTACATATATGTGCACACATGCGTATATGATTTAGTGTACTTTATATTATGTAATACACTGACGTAAGAAACTCTATTTTATATGCAAACTAACGGGAAAAAGACCAAATAGGATAAGCACAGTAATTTCAAGACAGTTTTGAAATTTCAGCAGCAACTAAGTACCGTGTTTAACAATTCATACACATAAAACCTATAATGCAACACTTACTAAAAGCTTAACAAAAATCTTATATACCGATCTGCACACAACGATTTCTTGGCTGCTCGTTTGCTATAAAATAATGTTTCTGTGTTACCATTGGTTTAGTTTACTCATTTTGTATGCATCTCCAGAGTATATCTATAATTCCCAGCCCCCAGTATATTTGCAACAGTAAGATGTGACATATGTAAAATAGTATATTTTCCGTTGTGAAGTGTACGCATATTTAAATATAATACCTGTTTGTAATCGGTT
>NC_068992.1:1055088-1058956 GCF_001194135.2 Octopus bimaculoides
TTAAGACGTTAATGGAATAATGTTCTCGAGGGGTGTGTGTGTATTCGAATAAATCTCCATTAAATATTTGAATCAAATGCTAACATACAGAATGATCTTCGAAATAAAACTGGTTCTTGCCCTTATTAATATGCAAGCAATGATTAGGATACTGCTTTAGACAGAATATCTAAGGGTTATATAGGTAAATGTATGGGAGGTCAATGGAAATCGATGGGATTTAGTTTTACAAATAGATTTGACTAAGCATTTCATGCCAATATGTTTTTTTTCTTAGTAAATTGTTTGTACAAATGCAAATATACTTTGCTGATAAATAAAATGTCAGCAGTGTAGGCATGGCTATGCGATTAAGAAGGTCGAATTGCAGCCATGTTGTTTGAAGTTCGATGTTTAGCGAGAGACCTTAGGTGAGTATTTCTGCAGAACGATGACTTGTGAGAGTATTCGGTATATGCAAAACATGCTAGTGATTGCACGCGCACACACGCACGCGCGCACACAAACGCACGCTCACATACACACACACACACACACACACACACACACACACACAAGTGAAGGTGCATATCGCATTTGTTAGAGCGTCGGACTCACACTCATTTGTCGTCCTTTAGTACCTTGCATCTCTTGAAATTTGTAAAAGATATTATTGGATGACCGAATAAAAAAGTTAGTTGTGATGTCCTCCACTCCTATATTTAATCCTAAGATCTGTCTTTGTTATGAGCTTTGCATCCAATGAATCTTCTACTCTCTGCCTTGAACCTGTTACAAGTAACAAGCAAACGTTTAATATGTGTCAAACTTGACAATGGCCTGAAATGCTTCCAATGAATTTGCTTGCTACCCACCGTGTCACGGTATTTAACCGGTCAGGATGTCGTCTGTTTCAGCTTTTACTTCCCGTTTGCAGGCCGTTTTTACATCTGGAGGGTTTCATATTTTATTTCTCGGTCCTTCAACTTTTCTAGCATTATCAATGTCTGTGCCTTTACTTCGTAAAGTTCAACAATTAGTGTCAACGGTAAATGCAAGCAGCCCCTTTTACGAGAAAGAGCTGAACTGTTCATCAAGTCATTTGCGAGTGAATACATTGCAATGATTTGAAATTGTAACAGTGCCACCTCATATATTAATAGTAGCTATGGGAGGCGTGAATATAAGCGAAACTGTAGACACCGTATTTTATACTTGCCTGGTAACATTGAACAATCATTAAGTTTTAGTCCATCATCGAGTTACTTCATAATCTAAATCCTGTGACTCCTATAAAACACGATGTCCCCGAATATGCACGCGCAAGCTCTTAGCACTTTCTTCCTTCACTGTTAGCTTACATTCTCTGGTTGTTTAAAATTTCGCTGCTTTCTGGACTCTCTTACACTTTTTTTGGCTGCGTGACCTTTGTGCTCCGTGCAGATAAAATCGTTTTATTATTATTCCATAGGCAGCGACCTGGCGCAATCATTATAATGTTGGAAAATTGCTGTACGTTACTTGCACTGGATTTTTGCCATGTTATTTCAAATGCATGCCTTTCATCTTTTTGGAGCAAACAAAACAAAATGCAAGCCAAGTACATGGGTCGTATGTATTCCCTAATGTCTCCGTTGAAGATTGCGAATCTTTTGCCAACATCAAAACACATTTAAGCGGACGACTCAGTATTATCTGCAAACAAGCTGTAAAATGTTTGCACTTCATATTCCTTTTTCTTTCCTTGTGATTTCAAAACCTACCAGTGTCAACATTTTGTGTCATTTCTCCAGGGACGAAAAATAATGTAGCAATTACTTCTAGAGCGATGGCATTGATTAAACACCTGTCTTAAAAACAATTGTAGTTGTGACGATCTCAGAATACATTTTTATTGTTTATCCTATTATTAACATAAGTAGTATTAATGTTTAGATAGTCGTAAATTTACTCTTTGATCTCTGATTGACAATCCACCATAAATAAAGAAAGCAGAAATGACGGAACTTTTACTGAACGCATTCGTTTCTCCACTTTCAGCACGATAGAGTAAGTCTATACCCAGTAATTTCAGTTTTCCTTGACAACAAGAAGCTGTTATTTTATATTTTCTGTCGGCCCCGAGGTAGGAAAACATAAGTGCGGTACTACTTGGTATTGAACATTCAGGCACAAACAAGAAAGTAGCAATTACGACCGCCTTGTCATAACAACACAACCAATCAACGATGGGGAAAAATAACGTCTAGAGAAGGTTTCAGGCAGTTCAAAATGTAATTACAAAATGAATATCACATAAACTGAGGTGCAAGCAGTAAGTCTCTCACAATAATGTATCTTCCTTTTGGATTACATAATCTTTACAACTGCAGAAGAACCTAGAAAATGAAAGGAAATAATTTTCAGCTTGAGTGGGCGAATAATACGAATGTTATACATTAATGGTAAAACGGTAATAATATTTTAAATGTTAAATCTCGTGTACTACACGGCTGTGCATATCTTCTCCTTTGGAACACCACAGAATATGCTCAAGGGCACCAGTTTGCAAAGATAGTATTAGAAATTGGCCGAGACATGTCATATCTAAGCTTCTGGCTTATTACTTAACGTGGGTGTTCTCTTCTATGATTTGTCCGTTGAGTTTCGAATCTGTCTCAATATATTGTATTAAGCTATTGCGCCTTATCTAAATTATTGTATGTGAAACGTCCCAGCATGACCTGATACCTTTTTGTATTTTACTAATGAGACCTTTCACCAAATAAAAATGTTACTGCGACTGCTACTGCTGCTGCTGCTGCTTCTGCTGCTGCTGCTACTGCTGCTGCTGCTACTGCTACTTCTGCTACTGCTGCTGCTGCTACTACTACTACTACAGCCGATGATGATGATGATGATTATAATCAGCTTCATCATTAATGTCGTAGTTATTGTAGCTGTTGCCGTCGTCGTTGTTGTTATTATTATTATTATTATTATTATTATTATTATTATTATTTTCCTTGTGATGACCGATGAACTTTCCGAATAACCTTTTGGTTTAACGATTTCGTTCAATTTTTAATTAATATTTAAATGTGAGGAGGTTCATAAAAGATCAAAAGTTAATGAAAAATAAAGTTTACCCTAGGTATTCCGTCATTTTCCTTTCACTAAAATGTTCAATATATTCATCAATTTTAATTCAATATCAATGTAAATACACTTTTTCTAATTAGTGCAAAAACGTTTAATAGATTAGAGTCAAAGCATCATATGTAACAGCAATGATGCACAACAACAACAGCTCAACTATATGAATATATTATTGATTCTTCACTAGCGTCTCTTTTAAGCAAGTTTTCATTAACGCTTAACGACATAAAGCAGTGAGAAAAATTTGTTTATATTGAAATTTCTCTCTTTATTAAGACTGATTATATCTATACATGAATATATCACAAATAGAAATTAATATATGAAGAATATATTGCCTTTATTCAAAAGAATGTAATAAAATGTGGGAAGCAATTTGAAGTCAGAGCAAAAGAGCGGAGTGAAATGGGGGTGGGAGGAAGATTACAGTTTGTTTAAGGTTGTATACATCGTTATTTGTGTGTGCAAATTTCCGTACGTCTAAACTCACATTCATATATGTCTCTCGTCGTCTTTCAGGATTACGAAGTTATAGGATCTGATAAAAGATGCCTGCTGAGAAAATCTTGCTTTTCGTAAATGTTCTTTTATATGTTTTTGTATGCATACATACATACATACATACATACATACAAAGACACAAACACACACATATATATACATATATATATGTATATATATGTACGTATGTATGTATATGTATATATATATATATATATATATATATATATATATATATATATATATATAT
>NC_068992.1:1059042-1059329 GCF_001194135.2 Octopus bimaculoides
TATATATATATATATATATATATATATATATATATATATATATGTACATACATACATATATATATATATATATATATATAAATATATGTACATACATACATGTATATATATATGTGTGTGTGTATCTATATATATATATATTTGAATATGTGTGTGTGTGTGTGTGTGTGTGTTTTGAATGCGTGTAGATATAACACATATATTATGGAAATGAATAGTAGCTCCTATTTAAATACTATTTATATTAAATTATACGATGATATATATATATACATATACATATATAT
>NC_068992.1:1059339-1064878 GCF_001194135.2 Octopus bimaculoides
ATATATATATATATATATATATATATATACAGAGAGAGAGAGAGAGAGAGAGAGAGAGAGAGAGAGAGAATATGTGGGATTTAGTTCACTGGTGATCTAAACGAATAGGTACGCTGTGTAAGTGCTATAACTGGTCATCCATTAAGTTCCCAGCTTATAGCTGAGGCTGGAGCTAGGGTTCCGTAGTTGGTTTCCGAGTTAGTCGGTATAAATACTAGGGCCCAAAAAACATCAGAAGAGAATCGATTGCCAGCACCGTTTTAAATTTGTTAGAAAATACATGAACTTCCAGAGTTGGTTGCATGAATGCAATTTAATTTGTTTCAATATATTTCCGATTCTTCCACTGCATGATTAAATTGTCTTAGAAAACGAGTGAAACCGTTGACAAACATTGGTAAAACTTACTATTTTCTTTCATTTGTAAACGATAAAGTTCTAAAACACATTTTACCTTTAGTGTTTTCACGTAAATCGGCTCCTGTTGAACAACTTAACATATATCTGCCTCCTCTCTCACTCTCTTCATATATATGCAGTGCATGCGTGTGTACATCTATCTATCTATCTATCTATCTATCTATCTATCTATCTATCTATCTATCTGTCTGTCTGTCTGTCTGTCTGTCTGTCTATGCGTGTGCGTGTGTTTGCGTGCGAGTGCGTGTGTCTCTGCGCGCTTGTGCGTGTGTCTCTGCGCGCTTGTGCGTGTGTCTCTGCGCGCTTGTGCGTGCGGGTATATGCATATTTGTGTTTGAAAATATATGTACGAGGGTAATTCAAAAATTATCCGTACTTTCACCATAACATACCTTTATTGCCTTTTGGTGCACTTTGCTAGTGGAGCGACCATGCTTACGCTGTAAAGCCAGAAATAAAAATTGGCGTGATCAGGATCAAACTTCGATCATGTGACCACAATAGTACTAACTAGAAGCATGCATGCGCAGAAGGCAGTGTGACGATTATGCTATGGTGAAAGCGCGGATAATTTTTGACTTCCCCTCGTATATATTTTTGCGTGTGGATGGTGCTGTATATATGTACGCCATAATAATAGATTATAGTTTAACAAATAAAAGCAAAATGCTGTAAATGCAAACTCTGCTTTTTATAATATATTTGAAATAAAATATATTTCTGTTTTCCAATTGAATATTTTAAAAATGTGTGTCGATATATCTATGTCAGCCTATTGATATAGCGACGGACAAATACGTCGGAACAATGGCAATAATTTTTAGATAAAAATCTGTCGTTCAATCTATTTTCTATCAATGTCCCTCCTTCACTCACTCTCTCACATTCAATCATACACACAGACACACACATACACACACACACACACCCTCTCTCCCTTTATATATACACAACAATATATTGTTGTTGCAGTATGAACGTGTGTGGAACTAATGTTACGTTAATTGATCTTATTACAGTCAACTACTGCGGGCATTTATTAAAGTTATTCTCATACGATGTGTTTGTTCCTAGTAAAACAAACGGACTAAATTTATTCTGTATCCCATTTCCTAAATTCTTGAAATATTTGTTGTCTCCAGGAATGTTACAATCTTTCCTCGTCCGTCAAACTGAATGCATCACAGAAAGTCTTCCCTTTGGCAGCTGATGAGCGTAGGAAATTTGTGGGGCTTTTGAATTCAATTGATTCAGTATCAACATAAACAAACTGTTAATAACTAACATCGTGATGCTTGCTTCGATGACAACAGCAGGTGTATTAAATTAAACTGAGACACACGATATTCCTAAAAATGCACGCTATACACAAAGCCCCTCTACGAAGCTGCGTGATACAGTGTAAAATAGTCCGGCTGATGTGGCATGAAAATATTGATGCTTTTACACCCTGGCTATGAAGGGAGTGCGATACATTATAACAGTGGCCCTAGAGGACTTGTAACTTTATAGGGTGATGCATTTCCATTGAAAGATCAACCAATCAAGAAAGAACAGTTTGTAAACCTTCTTAAGACAGCCTCTTCTGCAGGTTGAGAAAAAAATTTCAGACTCTATGACAATAATTGTGTTCGAAAATAGTGTTTCCAACCAGTAGTCTACGAAAAATACAAAGTGTATGGAAGTGCTCCTAGTTCAAGAGAAATCTAAAAGAAAGGATATTACTTCAAGTACATATATACAGAGAGTTCAACACAAAATGTTAATAATGGATGGAAACACATTTCAAGTTAATTTTGCTTTACCACAAGCGAGAGATTCGAACGCGACAACCTCCAAAAGTAGAACCGTATTCCAGGTGGTAACTAAATTACCCTATGGCAGGTCTAAGTACCACCATCCGCAAAGTGAATTTCACCTGTTACATTTTGAACCTAATAGCATTTTGAGTTAAGGCTAAACTTGTTGGAGAGAACAGCCTCAACGAATCAAATTCATGAAGAATAAATCAGTAAACTTCATCACCAGCAATAAAGAGCATATTCGATCGAACACACATATACAGAGAGAAAGAGAAAGAAGGAGAGAAAGAGAGAGAGAGAGAGCGCACGAGAGAGGGAAAGAGAGAGAGCACGAGAGAGAGAAGGAGAAAGAGAAAGAGAGTGAAAGAGAGACTAATATTCACACGTTCACATTTGCACAGACACATCCATATAATCGGGAGCCTCAGAAGAGCTTCATGACTCATTTCTACGTACTCAGAAACGCACCATTGTAAAATGGATATACAATAGCGCGCGCACACACGCACACGCACACACACGAACACGCACGTATACACATATACATAAATTTGAGTTATTGAGAAGAATATTTCATATTGAAGCAGGTTTGTTGCATATACTTCTTCCACAGTTTAGTTCTAATGACAAAAACAAGATTACCTCGAGTTTAAAAGAAACCAAAATAAAAACCACATGAAGACAATATATGTTATACAAAGCACTGAATAGAGAATGCCAACAACCCAACAGCTAATGTTGATTTTTCTTTTGTATGTTGTACAATTAGGAACATCTATTAATCAACGAAGGTATCTGGCACAAAGCCAGTTGTACTGGACATCATGTCAAATTAGTTTCGTTTCATTGAAAACCTATTTTCTGTCTCCATTATGTTTGCTTCACTTCGGCAATCTCTCGTCTATATTATTTATTCATTTCCATTTTTAGATCTATTTCTTTCACTTATTATTACTTTGTGTTGGAGTTGACGATCGCAATGAAAGTAAAACATTACTTCGAAACAAAACCTCACCTAAACAAAACAAAATTGCTATAGTTATGTAACATGTACAGTTATTTCTGTACGCATTGTTTAATACATTTCCTGTTTCCAGATAACTGTTTATGTAATTGTAATTATGTTTCCTATTAGAATACAACGAATACTAGTATTCCAAACATTTTTTCAGTCACTGAGATTTGGGTTTTCGTTATGGTCTTTACAAGCTATCGTTTTTACTGTAGGTTTGTTACATAGGTTTCGTTTCATACTGTTAAAAATTGTGAGCTGCTTTGAAGTTGATGGACGTATATAATTACTTTAATCTTTCGTATATAAATATATATACATAGCTGTAAATCATGCTATGTATAAACAAACTGTTTCAGCTAACGGTTCGGACGTTAAGTTTTTTCAGCGAAGGTGTTAATGCAATGAATATTTGAGAGACAAAATAGGAATATATTTTTCAATAGCGAGTTTCTACTACACATATAGAACATCCAGTGTGTGAAGACACAAGTTTTCAGAGAAATATAAGACGTTTCTGAAAACAAGTTAAGGATAACATATCTGTAATTCCAGATTACATCATACAAAAGCTGTCACGTGTTTCTATTACATAAAGTTTTTTTTTAAATGTAGCACTATGCAAATCGGTCCGTAATTCCACAAATGATCAACTGCGCAATCAAATACAACGCAAATCTATGAAAATAGTGTTTTCAAGGCAACTCTAAAAGGCAGGAATCTACTGAAAACTGAAAATTTATCGCCAATAGAGGGCAATCAATGAAATCAAGGATAGGGACAACAGACACATAAAAATCTAAGATGAGTTATGATATGTTAATGAAAGATAGTTTGGTATATACACTTAAGCTGACCCAGTGGACAGTGCAGAAATAAACGTATAAAAACGCAAAGAGCGCTACGTCAGTACATGTAGGTGCCTTTTCAGCTCAGCTAAAACTAAATTCACCGAAGCCAATAAGTTAGTATAAAGCAATATTTTTAAGATTAGATACAAACGGTACGATGATTGAAGAACGTAAACCTGAAAATATCTCATAGGAAGTAAAAAGACATGTACATAAATAAAAATAATAATAGTACAAAATCAATAATAGAAAGGCTAAGATCATAAATGGAGAAGTGAAAGAAACAATTCAAGTAAAAAAAAAATAGAAATAGAAATAAGATGAATTGAGAAATAAATAAACAAAGAGGCGGAAGTAAAAGATGCCAGAAGTTTAGTCTAGGAATAATAAAAAATGATCTTGAGATATACAAGAAATAGTGGATATAAATGTACCCCCATTTAATTAAAGGAAAAATTAAAATATAGAGTAATGAAATATTTGAAGTGTCTTTACCTATGGCAGCATTTCACCTATAGATTAGTTCTAGAATTTAATAAATTTAATTCTGAGGTAATTATATAAAATATTTCTTCCAGGCAAAGATCGAATTTGAAATAACCGGTATCATACGGTAGCGCATTGCTTCCAATGGAACATTTCATTTCAGATTTCATGTTTATTTCCTTTAAATCACAAATACATTCATTATGCCTAGTAGCATTATTCGTTCTCCCAAATTTAGATGAAGAATAAAAGGTTATTTAATATAGAACTAAAAAACTTTTGCGGATGGATCTATGTAATGGTTTATAAGATTCCCAGCTGCTACCGTACATTGATATATTCGATTCTTCGTTAAATACTGAGTTCCTAGAGGATATTTAAGGTGGTGTCAAAAATTATATAGCAGCCTGTTTTGTAACTGCGGTTAAATAGATTAGCATTAACCATATTGGTAGAACTACAAAACGATTATTAATTGTGTTAATATCAATGATATTATTATGTGGTGTTTCAACTGTATTATCAATTTTCTGGTGGGAACTAATTTTAACAGAAGTATCAAATATAGGTTGAATTATTTCATCTAAATCTCTATTAATGATGTCATTGCAAAGATTATTATTATTATTATTATTATTATTGTTCAGTAGTTTTATTTTTATAACGTGCTTTCACTTCACTACCGAGCGCAGCTCTGTGCGCCTTGGGTATGTGCTGTGGTTTGCTGTGGTGCTCTTATGGTTACTGTATTGAAAGTGTTTTGCGTAGGATGTGTGCAGTGCCCAATAGTGCAATTTTCTGTATGTTATATGTATTTGTAAGTCCTGGTGTTTTTGTTATGTATTTGTTTGAATATTTTTTTATTATACCTAAAGCACCTACTATGATAGGAATTGTTTCTGTTTTTAGATTCCACATTCGAGTTACCTCTATTTCCAGGTCTTTGTATTTTGAAAGTTTTTCCATTT
>NC_068992.1:1066256-1075333 GCF_001194135.2 Octopus bimaculoides
GAAGTTCCAGAGGAGTGCAATGTGATCATTTTCAAGTACTGGGGGTGGTTTGTGTTCCCACCAGTTTTTATCATGGGACAAGTCCAGGTTTTTGCATATTACCCAGTGAATATATTGTGCAGCTCTATCATGCCTGTTGAGATACTCTGTAGGCGCAAGCAGACTGCACATGGAGACAACATTATCGATGGTCTCATTTTGTTGTTGGCATATACGACATAATGCGGAGCTGCCGTTCTTTAATATGTTGGCCTGGTAGTTCTTTGTAGGTAGGCATTGATCTTGGGCTGCTATGATAAACCCCTCTGTTTCTGATTTCAAACCAGAGGCCATTAACCATTGGTGGGTAAGGGCTTTATCAATATCTGCGTTATTCACTCTCTTTGGGTATTTGCCATTGAGAGGTTTTCCATGCCATTTTTCAGTCATAATATCTAAGGCAGCAATTTTTGCACGGGTTTTCAAGCGCTTAGCTTTCTCTGCAGGTGTTTCTAGTTCATCTAATTCTTGAAGTTGTTGCAATTGGAATTCACTTAGATATTCCTTTGCCTGTTTTGTTACTGAGTAAGATGCTTTCTTGCTTTCATGTTTTAAGACAAGTTTTAGCATCCAGTCCTCAGAGATTTTCAGATAGGTGTCTAGGCCAATTGTGGCTACCTTCATTGATAATGCCAGCTGTAGAAGTCCTCAGCCTCCCTCTTTTCTTGGCAGATAAAGACGTTCTATATCTGCCTTAGGGTGGTGCATTCTATGCATTGTCAACAGTTTTCGTATTTTTCTGTCAACATTACATATTTCAGTAATTGACCAGTTAACGATATTGAAACTGTAAGTCACCAGTTAACGATATTGAAACTGTATTATTATTATTATTCAGTAGTTTTATTTTTATAACGTGCTTTCACTTCACTACCGAGCGCAGCTCTGTGCGCCTTGGGTATGTGCTGTGGTTTGCTGTGGTGCTCTTATGTTTACTGTATTGAAAGTGTTTTGCGTAGGATGTGTGCAGTACCCAGTAGTGCAATTTTCTGTATGTTATATATATTTGTAAGTCCTGCTATTTTTGTTATGTATTTGTCTGAATATTTTATTATTATTATTATTATTATTATTATTATTCAATAGTCTAATTTTTATCACGTGCTTTCACTGTACTACTGGTCTTATCTCAGAAGTGGAATGTTCTGGTGGATAGTACTGTAGACCTATGTTTTTTTGGGGGTTGTGTTGTAGAGTAGAATATTGGGTGTATCTAAAGAGGTTTTGTTTTTTCAAATTCTTGTATATCTATTGCTTTGACACGCTGTATTCCGTTTTCTGTTAACATTGATGGATTTTGAGCGCGTGTTTATGAACAGGTGTGAGAAGGAAAATGCTTATCAATGAACTTATGTACAACTTGAAGCTTGCCTCAACATTTAGCGTTGTTGCTTCTTGGTACGTTTATGAGTTTTTATGAAATCTCCTCTATGAAACATGTACCACGAATGTCATGCTTTTTACGAGGGCGAGTAGTCTATCGAATTTTCCTTCGTAGAGATCAATCTGGAGAACGTTATGCACACTCTCATATCTAGGATTTTAATTCCTGAATCCAGGTGTCATGTCACGGTGTTAATATAAGCGATTTTTTCAATACGCTAAGGCAAAGTTTTAGTAGGTGCTAACAATTTAATAGATTGACAAGTTGGAGAAGTTAACACGCATTAGGTTTACTTTTATTAAGGAAAGATATTTAATATCATTCCTCAATATATCTAGGACGTATCGTTTGGCAAACCTAAATGTAGCCCATGTACCATCCTTGAACAAAGGAAACACGGTTGAAGAAAACGTCTGATGCAGGACGTTCAATTAATATATCCGCTGAGTCGCAGATCTCGGCACTTTCAAATTAGACTGCATCGTCTGATGAAAGCCAAGCAATTATCAGTCTCTTTAGGAAAGGTATCATGCGTTTGTAGATAGTAAAAACGTTTCGATCGGCCAGGTATTTCTTAAAACCGCTATATATCAGATTTAACTTCATCGAAATAATGTTCAAGAAGAACTGAGATTGTTGTTGCTTTCAAACAAGACACTCTCAGTGTTTGCAGTGAACTCACTGCTTAGATTTATTGAATTTCATTGCATTGAGACTTATTTCCTGATTAGCCTATTGGAGTGTTACCAAATTTTGTCATATGCAAGTTATAGCGCCACAGGCCTTTGAGCACGAGCGTCGCTTCATTTGGTAGCTTGGTACTCTGTTGATTAGTTTAATTGCATTGCTAATATTAGATAATATACGAATCCTTTCAGCTGTTCAATTTACATTTACTCAACGCTATGATTATCTGAAATTTTCTCTGAATACTGAAAATAAGAATTTCTCTGCTGAATCATTAATCAGTCGTCTAATATTATTTGTATCACGAATATTTATCTCACTAAACTTTGAAATCACTGAACTATTTGCTATACTAATAATAACAAATAACAAAATCGTATTCAAACTCAGAATAATAGAATGATTCTCGTAGACTTTCCAAAAGGAAATTATATTGAAATTATACCTTACCACTCAGTTCATGGTGGTTTATTTTTGAACAGATGGATAAGGTTGGTAATAGGACTATTATCATTTGCAATTCTACAATCTTGCAATGTATACGAGGACTAAAATTTCCCCCGGAGATTGTGTTGCAAAGACTCTTGCAAATAACGCTGACAAAATTTTAAATAATTCATTGTATCTAATATTTATATATTTATTAGCATAAATTATAAATTCTAACACATTCCCTGCAACCAGAAATTGATTCGACAGTATTATTATCAGAATTATATATAATACTTATTCCGACAATATATGTGTGCCTTTGCGCGGTATGTGTGTTGATATATATATATCTATATATATATATATGTGTGTGGGGGGGGGTTGGGGGTGTTATATACATGTATGCATGCAAATATATCTATATATGTATATTCATATATATATATATATATATATATATATATATATATATATATATATATATATACATATATTTGAATATACATAAATATATGCACCAATATGTATATGATTTTACATGTATATATCTATTTCTATGCATATATATATATATTCATGTATGTATATATGTCTGTTTACGTGTGAATGTGTGTACGAGTGTGTGTTTGTGTGTGTAAGTCTATGTGTGTGAATGTGTGTAAGTGCGTGTATATTAGAGAATTGCTGTTTGGATGGAAAGAGAAGAATGGTCAACCAATATTAGAACTTAGAAATCCGTGGAAATCCATGAAAATCCATGTGTATCCATATTGGAAACAGGTGTTAAATATAATTTGTTCACTGATTTCCGTTATTATGTACAATGGAATAATTTGCAGAGAGCATATCCGAGAGGAGAATAAAATAGGCAATTATATTTTCCATTTTATTATACTATCGTAAATCAAATGATCCTTATATGGGTTTCGGTTTGCGTATACTAGCGCAGCTACAGTTACGTAAACGATTGTATCACGAATTTCAACCTGTAAACCTTCAAAAGAAAATAATAATGTTATCTATTATCATCTACGAAAGTCGGTCGGTTGACAATTCAAAATAAGAACCTTTTATAAAGCTTAGGAGAACATTATATATATATATATATATATATATATATATATATATATATATACACATAAATACATACCTATATATATATATATGTGTGTGTGTGTGTGTGTGTGTGTGTGAAGATGCGTGGCTTAGTGATTAGGATATTCGGCTCACAGATGTAAGAGAACATTATTTTTGTTTGTGGTTGGGTCGTTGATCACCTATTTCTAACATATTGGATGTCCACCCGGTGACCATCCGTTATACACGTTGAAATATTTAATTCATTGCTTAATATTAAGCACGTATCTAGTAACAAAGCCGTATACAACAACACAATAAAGAGAAAATGAAACATGTAAACAACCTATAAAATTACTTAATGTTTGTCATAAGCCAGCAATATTGACGGAGGGATAATTCGATAACTTTGACCGCATTTCTCAACTTATACTCATTTCATCGATCCCAAAATGATGAAAGGCAGAGTCGATTCGAGTGGAATTTGAACACAGAACCTAAAAACGTTCTAACGATTCCGTCAGCTCGCCGTCTTTAACAATACGAATATATCCAAATAAACATGTTCGTATTTATTTGTATATCTCTTAAGGAAATTGTTTCAGATTGGCAATATTAGAACGAACAATTTAAAATAAAGAAAAATTAGAAAGAAAAAGAAAAAAAAAACGAGAAAAACGTTTCCTCTATCGTACCGAAAATCCTATGCAGCCGTAAACAGCGAGCAGCCTCTATGAACTTGTCACGCAGATTTTAGTTTGCTTGTACCACTCTCCTTCAAAGAAAATACTAACATACAGGTGAAGAAAGGTCATATAGTAATAGGAAATAGAGGGGCAGAGTGTATCGATGTAGATTGTATTTATTCAGTACGGTGGTTAATTACGAATATGTAAGGTATTGGATAAAACAGCTGAGGCATTCTTTTCATGTAAATATAAACTGTTTGGTTTTTGAGTGAAGAATGAACTTAAACACAAGGATTGTTTATTTACCTTTGAGATATCGGTGTAGATAGGTAGATAGCTATAGACGTATGAAAAGGTATATATGAGTATACATGTATACAGACACACACGCATACACATGTAGATATATGTATATATATATGCATGGATAGATGGGAAAAAACTATATGCGTACACACATACATAAACATATATACAAATATATATATATATATACAAATATATATATATATATATATATATATATGTATGTATGTATATATTGTTGCAAAATTTATATATATATATATATATATATATATATATATATATATATATATACAAGTATATATATATATACAAGTATATATGTACACATGCTTGTGGATCCATTTGTATCTCGTCAAACCTATTGCACCATATACTAATTACTCACGCAGTGTTTATGCACATTTCTCAAATCTTGCATTGTTCGTAAAACAGGTTATTTGGTAGATTTGCATTGATCTCTCCGCCTCAGCGAAATGACATATCTTAGATAAAAGACATTCTAGACGGTTTGACATTTTTCGACTTATGTTTACCACAAAACTTTTCTTTTCGTATCTAATAACATAATACTGGCTGCATATACAGAGTGTGATAGCCAAAAATCTGCCATGACAGCGTACGTTGCATTTTAACTAAGAAAGTTTATGTATATTTTGTTCTTTTATTCTTTTATTCTTTTACTTGTTTCAGTCATTTGACTCCGGCCATGCTGGAGCAACGCCTTAAAGGGTTTCTTTTACTCGATGTATTCGACTCCAGGACATATTCTTTATAACCCTAGTGCTTTCACTATCTGTCTCGTTTGGTGCAGCTCTAACTTAGGGTATAGGACCCCCTCCCCCGCTGGTCGTTGTCATGCACTTTGTTTGGTACATGTTTATACCATTTCTTCTTAGTTTTTATGTTGTAGTATTGACTTAATGTCCAGTGGATATAGCTGCTTAATCAGTCATGTTTCACTGTGCTTGTTCCACGTTCTGCATTTAGTGCTAGTTCCTGTTTTCATTATTCTGCTTTCATAGATGTTCGTGGTCATGCATTGGTCTTGTGCCTTCTCTTTCTCCTTTTAATGCAGAGCTTTTTGGTCATTGCTGGCTTTTACGTAGACTCACTTCTCCGTCGAGATATAAATTGTACAAGCAAGATTTTTTGAGTGTGTTTTGCCTTCAACACAATAAAATATGCAAAAAAACAACAAAACAATTCTTATACAGAACAGTAGAAATAACATCAATAACAGTAGTTACATGTCTCAAGAGCAGCACGGGTCTAGGTAATGGAGATGTTCGAATGCGTCTGCTCGTGTCTCACATCAGAGACCACCGAAAACTGTATTTGAATTGAGCTTGTTTCTTAACTTTGGGAGAGGAAACAAATTATAACAACAACAAGAACGCATCTTCAAACAGAGTGAATATTGGAAGGTAGCGGGGAATTTTAGTTCCATATTGGTTTAAATACAGGTATTCCAAACAATTACAATGCCCTATTGGAAGTTCCATTTTCCCAGTAGCGCTAACATATATATGCAGGAAACTGATTTTAGTGAGTGTGTGTGTGGGGGGGGGGGTCCATGCGTGCAAATGTGTGCGTGCATGTGTGTGTGTCGGGGCGAGTTCTAATAATTTTTTTACGGAGTATGCGAGAAGTTAATAGCAATTCTACGTTTTTGTTTCTTACGCTTAAATAGCATTCGATTTACGTTATGGTTTTATTGCAGGAGCAAAATGAAATGGTTTACTTAATAATAAACACACAAAATTTACATTGGGAATCATTAGCAGGTAGGTTAGGTAATAAAACATAATGTTCTAAACTACATAGGCCATTAAAGTTGGATTTATGTTTATATTTAGAAGAAAATTAAATATTATTTAATTAGATTACCTCAATTCCGTAGAAAAAATGAATAACTGGGACCATGAACGTGATTTATTTGAAATTACAAATGTAAAAACGAAACAAATGCATGAATTTTTCACTATTTTTGTTTTATACGTTGTATTTTTACATTGAGTAGAGATTTACAATCGCACTTTAACTTTCAAGGAAAAGAAATTTAATTAAATTATGTGGAATTATATTTCGCAGGTCTAATGAATATGTTTCTAATATTTTAATCCATTGTTTTAAAATGGAAAATATAATTCGTTTAGAAATGTAACAAAAATTAAAATAAATAACAACAAAATCTCCTAACATTTGATCAACTTTTATTTACGTCAAACTTAATCTGATGTCGCGGATAATACCTTTGTATAAAAAAAAAATATGTAGTTAAATAAAAATTGTTAAAATATTCACGTGATTCTCGCGAAAGAAAAACAAATAATTGTACATTAAATGCTGCGTTAGCTCATATCTTTTGAATTATTTCAAACCTGGAAATGAAAATTAAAATATATTAAACTAAAGAAATTATGTATACAGAAAGATATGAAATAAAATGTAATATTTACATATTTTATCTAAAGTGGTAGCTGTACATTTGAATACGTTTGGAAATAATTCATTTTCTATATGTAACGACTACTCTCGTTTTGGTGAATAAATCGAAAAGAAGTAATTTCATGATGCTGGTTTGTTAATAATCAGAGATCACTTTCAGAGTGCATGGTTTAAGGGGGTTAGAATTTAGTTAAGAACGTTGGGATTGAAAAGTCTGTTCTTCGTCAACTATGATGTATGAAATAGACAAAATTAACTATGATAGAAATATTTCGTTTTCTATGTAACATTTTTCAATGACGAAGTAGTATTCTTACAGCGTACGTCTGATGCTTTAGAGGGATTTTGTGACATAGGGAAACAATCCTTCATTAGAGGTAATATCATTCTTAAAAACATGTACTTCTTAGGAAACATAAATCACTTAAAGAGACGATGGGAGGATTCTATTGGTATTCCTTTTACGTTTTTGGATTCTGATATGATTATACTTTACGTCTGAAAGTTTTTGAAGGTAAAAAGAGTAAACGTCGTTATCTGCAATGCTGCACAGGTTTTGCGAGAAGTTTAAATAAAGAGAGTAGAGACTCATGCTTCTCCCAATAATATACGTTCTCATGAAATAGAAATGTTTCTTATCCTGAACGAAGATAAAACACATATGCTGATGCCTATAAAATATTATAGGCCCATCGACAACCAATAAAGTAACATCCCAATTTACTGTATGTGGAAGTATATTTGGTAAAATGTTAAGCCCCATACATATATGATTCCCTCAAAAGATGCCCTTTCAATATTTATAATGTCGCATAGTTTTATATAGGTTTGCTTGTTAGCGTCTTAATATTACATTACCTTCTTTCCTCACAATGTTAAACGACCTACAAATAAGAACGTTAACTTGAAATTTATGAAGCGTGTCCCACACATTCTATCGTAGTTAAGGAATTATTGGAGTTTTGCATCTAATACGCTTGTTAATTATTTCTTTCTAAATTATTAGATGGAATTTTTTCAAATTCTTTAATTAATATAATTTTTTCATTTCTTGAATTATGATTTCCAAAACAATTTTTCTTAGAATTTTGAAATAAATTTCAACTCGAATTTAATTTTAATTAATCAATATTCAAATAATTTTTAATTTTTAAATTTCCTCTTGTAAAAAAAAACGTTACCTTTAAACAGTGTATGGTTTGTCACTGCGTTGTCATGATCTCTTTTCCATAAATCCACATTTAAAAACGTATCCGGAGTTGATTATGATTTAGTACTAGAAAATCTAACTTCAAAATACATTTCCATAAACATTGTATCTCAGAATAAAACAAAGCAATTACACATAATCCCTTCAAACACTATACTACATATGAAATTCATAGAAGTAAATAAATGCATCAATAATAAACAAAAAGGCCACAATAAGAATGTGTACTAACGGTATATAACATTTTAAGCTCTGTTCAATATATTTAAAACACATTAATCATAAACACGAATCTATTGTTTAATACACCACAACTCACAAGTCCAGATATGTAAACATATGTAAACTTTTCTCATTTCGTTTATATTTTTCTATGATTGACTGACACAACACAGGTACATATTGGAAGACGGAGTGTATTTACTTAATGACATCGTTACTAGTTCATCCTTTCCATGGCAAACACGCGTACGACACTTGCAATCAAGAATGTCCCTCGTGTTGTTTTGATTGTTAGTCTCGTGATTTATTTATCGCAACTAGTATGATATGATAGAATATGTATTTATATATATATATATATATATATATATATATATATGTATGTATATGCATATACAGTCATACGTATGACTGTGTGTGTACGTGAGTGTACATGTATATGTACACGCATGCACACAAACACGCATATATATATATATATATGTGTGTGTGTGTGTATTTATATTTTATATATATATATATATATACATATATATATATATATATAAGTCAGTAAATGTTGGGGTCGTGTTATATATAT
>NC_068992.1:1075748-1078248 GCF_001194135.2 Octopus bimaculoides
TATATATATATATATATATATATATATATATATAGATATATATACATATATATGTATATATATATATAGATATATATATATAGATATATATACATATATATGTATATATATATATATATATGAGTGTGTGTGTGTGTGTGAGAGACAGAGAGAGGAAGAGAGAGAGAGGGAGAGAGATAGAGAGAGAGAGAGAGTATGTATCTTTTTAAGTATTATGTCTGATTTACAGAAATACGCACACTTTTATCTCTTGAACTATGATGATTTGAATTCTTCACAGTCCTTCCGAAACATGACTTCAAATGTTGAGTTCAGTCAGTGATTCGCCATAACATTGCTCTTGCAATCATCTGTTTACTATGACTTTAGTTTTTGCTTTAAATATATTTATTCCATTTAATATTTAATTACGTAGCTATATTTAGCCATCTTACTTACACAGAATCATCAGTTAGTCTACAAGTGTTGTAACCTTTGTCTGTTTATAAATATAGGATAACTCATGAAGTTAGTACAATCATTTCTATCTCGACGTCATTCTGTTTGTATTGATTTATCTCGAATCTAATATGACATTTCACATCCATTTGGGAAAACAAACTGTGGCATTAATATCAAGAGTAACGAACACAGCATAACACAAGTGGCAACATTAATGATATAAGTGATAAATATTAGAAATAATAGCAAGAAGCAGCTGCAGTAACATAGCAGAAACAACGCCGGCAGCAGCTGTAGCGGCGGTAGTAGTGATCTTGCTATTATTAGATTGGTAGTAGAGGAGAACGAAATGGAGAGGCAGTAATGAAAAAATGATAACAATCCTAGTACGAAATGGATGGGTTGTCTCCACTTCGATGAATTTTCATCAACTTCTGTTCTAAAATATTCTAAAACATTTTACATGAAATCTTTTCTTAAACGACGACAGCTAAATCAATTAAATACAATTTGATAGCTTCAAATAAATGCAATAAAAAAAGGATTCAAAATTCTAAACCATTCCAATAAACCAGTTTATTAAGCTCTCTACAGTTACTGAGATTTCCCTTGTTGTTGTTGTTCTTCTTCTTCTGTCTTTTCTTCTTCTTCTGTTTTTTCTTCTTCTTCTGTTTTTTCTTCTTCTTCTTCTTCTTCTTCTTCTTCTTCTTCTTCTTCTTCTTCAACTTCTTCTTTCTTCTTCTTCTTCTTCTTCTTCTTCTTCTTCTTAGTCTTTTCTTCTTTTTCTTTTATTTTCTTTTGTTGTTGTTGTTGTTGTTGTTCTTGTTCTTCTTTTTTTTCTTAGTATTCTTCTTCTTCTTTCTCTCTCCTCCTCTTCCTCCGCTCCTCCTCTTTTGTGTTTTGTTTCACTTGCTATAACCCCTTTCGTGACCTCTGACACATGCATAACACTCTATGTAGATTAATTTAAATATTAAAACATATACAATACTTTATGCGATTCATTTATGAAAGATAACGGTACGATAACAAGTGATAAAATTAAGTAGGGTTAATTTAAAATATCTCAACAGCTTAGCACTTAAGTATACACCAAACAACATAATCTATTTTAAAAGATATTAGAATATATATCCGTATGTATTTCTAGATAGAGCTATCTCAGCGTTACATGTGTTACATTAACAATAATTAAATATGTCTATAACACTCTTTGATTGTATAGATAACACACAAGTGCTCAAATCTAAGAGTCTGGAGTTTCATACAAATATATATAATATATGGCGCTCCACCGTTGTTTTGTATTACGCTTGTTTACAGTCAAATATGAAAAGACCTCTGTTTGGAGAAACTGATGGAACACAGCACTGGGCATTGAGTATCGATATGAAACTGTACAATTAAAATCGTCAATAAGGAGAACTGCCGGCAGGATATGAAGCGAATGTTTTTGTGCTGAACGCGACGTTATTTTAATCATCGCTAATTTGTGTATTGTATACTGATGAGTTGATGGTTGATAAAGCTGTGCACACATCAGCTGTTTGAAAATAAGAATGGCAGTAGTAACTCTTTCATTATTAGTAAGTGAGTTGTGGTGTTTTGAAACCAAACCAGATTATTGATCTTCTTCGTGATGTGGTGTTCTATATTTGAAAGTATTTCCCAATAGAATATTGTGTCCTCAACTAAATCCCTGTAGTATTCGGCATACAATATGACTACGACTTCTTTATCTACTGATAAATGATTATTGTTATCGTTCTGTAGGGGTTTAAGTGCAGACATGTCTGATCTGTTAATATTTGGCCTAACATTAGTATTGTGTCTTAGGGGAGAAATTTAGATAGGATAACAATGTATTGTTATTGGTCGACATAGTCATTTCTTCCTTTAAGTGGGTTGAATTTTGATTTATTCCTTACTAGGGATTCATCAGTCTCATTACCTTTATTAGCAAACAATCCACCAAGTCATATTTTCCGACAGAATGTTTGGATATGCTCTTCCAATGCTTGGTGGTTAATTGCTGGTGTATGCGTGAATTTCAGCCCTT
>NC_068992.1:1079977-1082771 GCF_001194135.2 Octopus bimaculoides
TATATATATATATATATATATATATATATATATATATGTGTGTGTGTGTATTTATATGTATATGTAGGTATGTATATATTTTATATATGAAAAATACTTCGAAAAATTAGAAAAAGTGCTACCATTTTTTCATATAGATATGTATTGTGTTATTATTAATAAAGAAAGCTTAATTTCTAAACATAAATGGAGAATAATTTTGTTCTGTGCAATTATATTTATAGCAAATAAAAATATGAAGATAACAGAATAAATGTTTTCCTCTTATACTTCAGCTGAAATTATATTCGTCTACGTATTCATAACGTGTATTTAGCAAATATAATTTGTATACGCATATATAACAAACGTGAGAGGCATGGAAGGATATAGAGAAATGAGGGGGTCATATGTTGCTTCGATTCAGAAAAAGTTTTTGCGGATACATTTTGAGATTTGTATCTAAAAGTGGCTATATGTAATATAGAAAATAAAATCATACTAACACGACCCGGATCTGGTTTCGCTGTTTTCAGCTTTAAAATGTTTTATGAAGCTTTTCCATATTTAGACCTTTTAAAACAGTGTGTTTTAATCATTTAATAGGCATGCCGCTTATGACAGTCCAAAACAAGGGACTCAACTCTGGTTGGTCGTTGCTTGAAATATAAGTAATCGATTTTTGTTTTTATGAAAAAGGTGTTATCTATTCTCAGGGGGTGGCATGCCAGCGTTTTTGGTGCGGTTATTTTAGCTGCTATTTATGCTCGTGGTGTTCTTGTTACTATCGGTCTAAATCCAGTACAATGATGAGTTGGACCTCTCAAAAGTTATATTCACACGTGATGCAGCAGCAATAAGATGAAGAAGGGCTGTCCAATTTTCGAATGATTGCTGGAATATATAGATTAGTTTAACAGAAATCATTTGTAATTAATATAAAAGAACATTAGCAATGACACAAATTAACATTAATACAATAGCAATATTTATATGAGAGACGCTCTGATCCTTGATACATTTTGAGTTATATATATATATATATATGATTAATGAGAGAGACGGGTGATAGATGATACAAGAATCTTTATTGATTACTACAAACTTTTCGACCAACTGGCATCGACGCCTCTCATGTGGGATACCGCAAAACCGGTTTAGGTGTGTTCCTCAGTGTAGATATGTCTTCACTGGTGGTTTCAAATGGTATCACGTTAAAATACACTCTTTTTCGCATGTTTCCTTCTCCTCAACTTCATAGATAGAAATTAACGGATACTGCTTTCTTCTTACAGAAGATCAATACCAAATGTCAGGTAGAAAATGAAACAAATATATAATAAAGCGAAGACAATAATTACATATATATATATTTATGTGTATATATATATTTAGAGAGAGAGAGAGAGAGAGAGAGAGAGAGAAAGACAGAGAGAAAGAGAAAGAGATAGAAAGAGTGAGAAAGTGAGATTTTTACAGATTTATCAGAAGCACAAGGGAACGAATGAAAAGTTCAAAGACAAAACATGGGTGTACTCTTTCTTCGTCGGGTGTCGTCCAAAATGTCATTACAGTTTCATGATTTGAACGATATAAAAACACTTCTACAACTAAATGATTACTTCAATTCTTTTTCTACAATGGTTTATGTTGCAGGGGATACTTTTAGATTTAGAATTTTTACAATTCTCCAGTAGTTGAGTGAAACTATCAGATCTTGAAAACTTTCCTTCAATATTCGGATATAGAAAAATACTTTGGTAAAGTCAGATATATATGCCTATAAAACTTACATACCCCACCCATATATATATATACACTTTTGTATATATAGAAACATACAAATATATACACGTATGTGCATGTATATATGTTAGACACAAAACAGCGCACACGATCACTAACACACACGTACACATATACACACAGAAACGAAACTAATGCATACAGAAAGACAAATATATGTGTCGGCGGGCAGATAAAAATGTATTGAGTTGGAAAGTTGACATTTGCAAAGTGTTAACATTAATATTTTGAGTCTAAATACTTTTTATTCATATAATGCTAAATATATATCAAAATATCATTCTGAATGAAATCCTTCAATGAAACTTTGAAAGTAGTGTCATAAGTATATGTGGAACTTACTTTTATATGTTCTTCACTTCCCAAAAATGTTCAAATTATGAATTTAAATCGGGTTTCCTGAATTTATATTGAAGTATTCGAGACATCATCGAAATATTTCTTACAAACATACACACATAGATTCATATATACGTATATTTATACGCTTATGCGCGTATTTGTGTGTCTGTATATATATATATATATGAATATGCATCAATCTATTGTTATACATATACGTACGTTCCTGTATGTTTGTATGCATGTATAGGTAGATATATCATAAATTTCTTTAAAGGAAAAGACTTAGAAATTTCTAAAGATTCTATAAAAGAAACTCTGAGACATATAAGTTCTCTCTTCAGGAGTCGACCTCGATATTTATAGCGCAAGCATAAATGAATAAGTTTATGGAGAATTAATTCATATTATTACGCTGTATGCGAAAATATTTTGTAGAGTTTAAACTAAATATTTCATCATATTTTTAGAGTAACACCTACTATCTCCCTCTCATTACATATACGTATCTATCTATCTATCTATCTATCTATCTATCTATCTATCTATCTATCTATCTATCTATCTGTATGCATGCATTTATGCATGTAAGTGTGTATATCTGTACGGATGTGTCTGTGTTTGTTTGTATGTATATTTAGCTACTTATCTGTCTCTTTATATATAT